>NW_028318542.1:1205000-1506250 GCF_062004578.1 Staurois parvus | reverse complement strand
TATACTGAACTTAATGGAAAAGTGGTCATCATTTTTTTATTAATTACATGGGTCATTCAAATTTCATATGGTGGTAGATTAACTCTTTCTTTATATTTAATATTCTTCTTTTTCATTGCAGGTAAATAATGGATTAAAAGTAGAAGCAATGTGCCCTCGTTGAGTTCTTGATGAAGGAGGGGTACAGGTTACGGAGATGACACCATTGACAAGAGTCAACAATTACAAGACATTCCTCTACTCAATGGTGTCATCTCCGTAAACATTCTTTAGCCTTCTATGGATGTGTCCAACAGTCAGCACAGTCAGCACTATGGTCATTGGTTGGATTCCCCCCCCCCCCATGGCACCACCTATTTGCATGTTCTCCCTGTGCCTCCTTGGCAGCGCTATATAAAATACCCAAAATTACAAAAACAACATTTGCATAGTAGAGCACCTTGGGTTTGGAAGATGACTGTTGTTATTAGTGATACAGTATAAATCACCCATTTTTACTACTGGAGGACACTGTGCCAAAATGTAACTGGGATTCTTGTAGTTGTAGTTCTGTGTTCCAATATATTGTAAATATGAGGACTGTACTTGTTCTTCTATTTCATTGCAGATAAATAATGAATTCCAAGCATAAGCAACATGCTGTCATTGAGTTCTTGATGAAGAGGAGTGCAGGCTGTCCAAAACTGCACTCTTCTTCATCAAGAACTCAATGACAGCATGTTGCTTATGCTTGGAATTCATTATTTATCTGCAATGAAATAGAAGAACAAGTGTTACGATGAAGGAAAAGTTACTCTACCATCATGTAAAATTGGAACGACCTACGTAAGTTAATAAAAAAAAATTATGCCCACTTTTGCATTACGTTCGGTACAGTCCTCACATTTACAATATATTGGAACACAGAACTACAACTACAAGAATCCCAGTTACATTTTGGCACAATGTCCTCCAGTAGTAAAAATGGGTGATTTATACTGTATCACTAATAACAACAGTCATCTTCCAAACCCAAGCTGCTCTACTAAGCAAATGTTGTTTTTGTAATTACGGGTATTTTATATAGCGCTGCCAAGGAGGCACAGGGAGAACATGCAAATAGGTCGTGCCATGGGGGGGGATTCCAACCAATGACCATAGTGCTGACTGGAAGAAGTGCTAACCACTTAGCCACTGTGCTTTTTAACCTATGAAGGCTGCCTTGGCCCATCCCCCTTACACATCCTGTGCTGTGCTGGCTTGTTTGAATAATACGATTCTGGGCTTCAGGAAAGGGAGTGTGCATGACACCAGATCTGCATCTTGCCCAGGAAAAAAAGAGATGGTACAGAAATACCAGTGGAAGCATTTGCAGGTATAGGTAAAATGTACATATGCCATAGTCCACATAGTAGGCATAAGTTGCTGGTAAATTCAAATCAGGAACTGAATGGTTACCAGTTGAACACAGACTTGGCCATGGTTTTAATGATGGTATACAAATGTTTTATAAAATCATCTGTCTTGGATTCTTCTGCCATGTCCCATTCATAATTATAAGTGGATGGCAATGGTTTTGTGCCAGAAGGATACATCACTGTCTTCTTCTCTTTGCCCACCATGTAGAGGTTAATATCAGGAGAACCACCAACACGACGATGGCCAGACATATGCCAATTATTCCTCCAGTGAAGCTTCCACTGTCACTGAAATTGTTACTGTTGCCACTGCTGGTACTGCTAAGATCAGATATGTCCTCTGAAACTCCTGCATAAAGAAAATACAGTATTTTAATTCTAAAAATTATAAAATAGACATACACTATATTGCCAAAAGTATTGGGCCAGCCCTCCAAATCATGTGATTCAGGTGTTTCAACAACCTCCTTGGCCACAGGTGTATAAAATCAAGCACCTAGGCATGCAGACTGCTTCTACAAACATTTGTGAAAGAATGGGTCGCTCTCAGGAGCTCAGTGACTCCAAGCGTGGTCCCGTGATAGGTTGTCACCTGTGCAATAAGTCCATCCGTGACATTTCCTTGCTACTAAATATTCCACAATTGACTGTTAGTGGTATTATAACAAAGTGAAAGCAACTGGGAACAACAGCAACTCAGCTACGACATGGTAGGCCACATAAAATGACAGAGCAGGGTTAGCACACGCTGAAGCGCTCAGTGCGCAGAAGTCGCCAACCGTCTGTAGAGTCAATAGCTAAAGACCTCCAAACTTCATGTGGCCTTCATATTAGTGCTACAAAAATGTGTAGAGAGCCTAATGGAATGGGTTTCTATGGCCGAGCAGCTGCATTCAAGCCTTATATCACCAAGTGCAATGCAAAGGTTGCAGTGGTGTAAAGCACGCCGCCACTGGACTCAAGAGCAGTGGAGACGTGTTCTCTAGAGTGACAAATCACGCTTCTCTTTTGGCAATCCGATGGACGTGTCTGGGTTTGGTGGTTGCCAGGAAAACAGTACTTGCCTGACTGAATTGTGCCAAGTGTAAAGTTTGGTGGAGGAGGGATTATGGTGTGGGGTTGTTTTTCAGGGGTTGAGCTTGGCCTCTTGGTTCCAGTGAAGGGAACTTTTAAGGCGTCAGCATATCAAGATATTTTGAACAATTTCATGCTCCCAACTTTGTGGGAACAGTTTTGGGGATGGCCCTTTTTGTTCCAACATGACTGCGCACCAGTGCACAAAGCAAGGTCCATAAAGACATGGATGAGCAGTTTGGGGTGGAGGAACTTGACTGGCCTGCACAGAGTCCTGACCTCAACCCAACAGAACACCTTTGGATGAATTAGAGCGGAGACTGCAAGTCAGGCCTCCTCCACCGACATCAGTGCCTGACCTCACAAATGTGCTTCTGGAAGAATGGTCAAACATTCCCATAGACACCCTCCTAAACCTTGTGGACGGCCTTCCCAGAAGAGTTGTTATAGCTACAAAGGGCGGGACCAACTCAATATTGAACCCTACGGACTAAGACTGGGATGCTAATAAAGTTAATGTATGTGTAAAGACAGGAGTCGCAATACTTTTGGCAATATAATGTATGTAAAAATTAGTGTAGTCATATCTCAGCTGAATTTTCTGTTTATTCCTTTTCAAAAAACATCAAGAGAAATTTTAGAAGATGTTGAATAAGCTAATGCACCTTTCCTTTAGCATGTACTAGGTCAGCTTCAGTTGTATATTATCCATTGTCCAGGTGTGTCAGCACAAGGGTGCTGTGAGGGATCCACAGGAGAATTTAACTGTAATAGACCCCCCTCCCCCTCCGACTACCATACTGCTCTCAGGGATTACCTGGTGCCCTCTTCATGCAGCACTGCTAGTTGGTTCTCCTCCTCCCCCTCCCTCTGGCTAGAGCTGCTGTTGGGAGCCAGTGATTGGTGCAGTGTTCAGGAGGGAGGGCTGGTAAACATGTTGGTACCGATCACTCACTGTGTTCAATCATCACTGAAACATAGTAAACTGTTTACTATGCTTCAGTTTCTGAATGAATAATAGTCTCTCTACAGAGCTTCTGTTCATTCATTTGCAATGGGCACTCTATGTCCTCATTCCCTTTCTCTGTCTCCAAAAAAGAGACATCATGGGGTTTATTTACTAAACCTGGTTGACTCAGAATCTTGTCCACTTCTGCATAAAAACCAATCAGCTTCCAGGTTTTATTGCTGAAGCTTAACTGAACATGCTAAGGTTAGAAGCTGATTGGCTACCATGCACAGGTGCCCAAGATTCCGAGTCAACCAGTTTTAGTAAATCTCCTATCAGGTGTCTGTTTAGACCCCTGATGTTTCACCAAAGCCCCCCAAGTAAACAAAATATTAAAAATAACACTGTAGAAAATATTAAAAAGAAACACACTGAGGGCTTGTTCACACAGGGCATACCACAGTATCCCTGAACTTATATTGTTTGAATTCAGGGCTGTTCACCTGCACCCATATGTGATTCAAGGGGGCAAAGAATGGATGCAGAGTGGTACATCATTTTAAGGCATGTATTAACAGTGGGGGGGAGAAGTATTAACAAGGGGGAGCTGGACAACCCTGTCCTGCTCGTGCAGCTTCTGCATCCCAATTGACATGAATGGGACTGCCTGCACGGGGATGCATGGAACACCTGTGCATCCCCATGTTCATAAACATGGCCTTCACACAAGCCCCATGTGAATGAAGCTTTAGTAGGCATTTCATAAATTATGTTGTGAAAATGCACAGCGAAGGCATCAACACAATAACGTAACAGCCTTCACCTATTAATAAGTACACAAAGGATATATTGTAAAGGCTACCATTATGTAAGTATTTTTAGTGAAATGAAGGATCTGAGAACTATTGCAGGGCCTAAAATATCAGCTATTTGTTTGTGTGTCCCCCAGTACAATCTCTATCATCTCCGTAGGTCAGTCTGACTTGGGGGGATTGTACTGGGGGACAGAATGGCCTGGGAGGGAATTATATGGGGAAGGTGGGCAGAGTGACCTGAAGGGGACTAATCTGGGGGACAGCATGAACTGGGGGGATTATACTGAGGAACAAATTGACTTGAAGGGAGGAAAGATTATACCGGGGGACAGATTGACCAGGTGGGGGGATTATACTGGGGGACAAACTGCCCTTATTTTTTTAACCACGCCCCTTAAACACCTCCCACTGTTAGCACAATGTGGCCTTACCCACTGTTCACCATGGCACTCTGCTCTTGCTGCATTACTTTGCTACTTCTAGTGTCCAAAAATGCTCCAGGTCTTTTACAATCCTAGCAATACTCCTGGCACATTGAAAACCATGCCCACCCTTCACTATGATGCACTAAATAAACTATATTTTTTTTTTCATATCAAACAATGGGATCCAACTTATGATCTTTCACACAAGCCCACTGACTTCATAAAACGCCCCTGGCCAGCTTCTAAGGGTCATTTTGTTTTGTACGCAAAGGTGCTAGACATACGTACTGATCACTCATGACCCCAGAAAATTTTTTTAAAAAGTTGATGAAGCCAGAAAGACAGCAAAGTGAAGCAAAATAAAAGAGGAGAAATGTAGGTAAAGAACTACTGTAAACGTGCAACAACCAGATAACATTGTAAAAATAATCTTGTGGGTTAGTTTATCATTCCCTTTGTACTTCATGTTATTTAGGAAAACCCAACTTACTGGCCAAGAGTGGGAGCATCATACTGCTGTGATTGACAGCACAGATGTAGACATCATCATCATTTGCGGTGGTGTACATTGACAGTTGCGTGAGGTAAGTGATGTCAGGATAAGGTAAGGTCACTTTTTCCACCATGCTCTCTGGTACCAGCTCCCCATTCTTGTACAACATCATGAAGATGTATTTGGGGTAGTGTCCATATGCCCGACAGCTCAGTTTGTAGGTGGAATTTCCGATATATATCTGTGTCAGCACCACAACTGGTTCTTCTGCCGGAGAAGAAGAATGACAACACACGACTGAGTATTCTACTTTGTATCAGACCACATTGCAGCAATCCAAGCAGGGACAAAATATAATCTATACAAGAACTCTACACCATGCACTTGGCTAACCAAGAAGAACTCTGCTCTGAAATGTTTTGTTACACATCCAAAACTTGGCTTAGGTTTCAAAAAGTATTTCCAGAGTTTCCTCTAGGTGGCATCGTTCAAACACATATGGCGATCGTCAGTCGTATTTTTGTTACAACTAATTTATGGATATTAAATCGCAATGAAATCGGAAAAAAGGAGTGCATGAACTATTTTTTAAGTTGTGCTACTTGAAATCGCACTGATTAACCTCCCTAGCGGTCTGATTATGTCAGTATTTCTGTGCTCAAAGCGGTACATTTTTTTGCATGGAAATATGTTGTTTTTTTATTGTATTCCTGTAATTTTTAGGAATAACTCACTGAAATCTGTCCGAACAAGAGTCTAGTAAACATCCCGGGTATGATAAAATTTTAAACACGAAACCATAAATTATAATATAATAAATAATCATAAAAAATAATAATATAATAATAAATGTAATTCAATAATGTAATCAAACCAAAAACACTGAAATTTGAAATATAGCGCCAAGTTCGCACATCACTGAGTTCAGTCGCAGAATCGTTTTCAGTGTCTGATGATAAATTTCCCCACAAATCATTATCACTCAATTCTGCAAGTGATTCTGATTTACTATCGCTGTTCTCTAGCTGGTCTAAAACTGCTTTTGACCTAAAGGGACGCTTTTTGGACGCCATGGACTTTTCTCAGTTTCCAGGCAGAAAGAACAGTAAAAATGCAGGCAGGGCACAGGACAAAGCACTCGGGACAAAATGTATGTGAAATGGTTTGATACAGTAATGGAATACTATGTGATTTTAGTGTATTTAGTGAATGTCACTTTTAAATTTTTTTAATTTCCCGCCAGTTCCGCCTGTGTACGTCCTGTACGTCCCGATGTCGCAGGGAACGGAACCCGGAAGACGGATGCCGACATCGGCCAGAGGAGATGGCCACGGATGCTGCAGGGGGGACATTGCGGGAGCGCAGGACAAGGGAAGTGCAGAACAGATCCCAGAGCACCGCTGCAAGGTATTCCCGAGTGTAGCTCGGGGTTACCGCTTGTGGTACTGAAAGTTAACTCGAGCTACACTGGGGAATACCGCCAGGGGGGTTAACAATTATAGGTAAAGTTGATCCAGGGAATATCCGATTGCCTCTTGAGCGATTAGGAAGGAATTTTTTTCCCCGCAGGAGCAAATTGGATCATGCCTCGCTGTTTTTTTTGCCTTCCTCTGGATCAATTGTGGGTATAGGAATATAACTTTTTTTTAATTATTATTTTATGGTTGAACTGGATGGATTTTGTCCTGAAATGTACCCATGCAGAAAATGAATGAAAGGTTTAGCACTGGGAATCACTTTTTGATACATAAGTAGTACATTTTATATACAACTACATAGATCAGACCAAAATGAGGGACAAATAAGGAGGAAAGAGGGACAGAGGGACTTTGTTCCGAGTCAGAGATAGTCAGGGACATTTGGGAGCTATGACTATGCTGCTCATCCCTATTCTTTCATACAGATAGGGCTGTACTAATATGGATGGCTGGGGACACCTTAAGGCCTGGTTCACACTAGTGTGACTTCTGATGCGACTTGAGGAGATTTGGAGTGATGTTTAGTCGCAGTGCTGCTCACTGTTCTCCTTGCTGGAGGCTCTGCAATGAGGAAGCACAGCCCTGCCTCTACTAAGATGGCCATCTCCACACAGGGACACAGAGCAGAACACGCCATAGTAAGTCAGTATTGGGGAACCACAGGCAATAGTGGGGACTAGATATTTGCTCTTTGTATGCCTTGTTTTGGGAACAACTTCCAAAGTTCATTAACTCAGCAGCTCCATAGACACAATTTGGGCCCTGTATCTGATATACATGCCACCTACTGCCCATCCCCATTCTTTCATAGAACTAGAGCTGTACTAATATGGATGGTTGGAGACAACATAAGGCCTGGTTCACACTATTGTGACCTCTGATGTAACTTGAGTGGCACAGAATCGTATGACATTGGAAATATCAATGCGACTTAAAATGGTGCAAAAGGTGTGATTTACAGTCAACATAGCCCCATAGAATATGCAAAGTGGTATAAAAGTTGCACCACATAATCGCACTGTAAATCGCGTCAAAGTTGCATCGCAGCACTGTGAACCGAGCCTAAATATGAAGGCAATATAAAAGCAAGAACTTCTTCTATTACATTAGGAGAAAGGGAAGCTTTAAAAGTATGGGGATTTTTTTTTTTACTTACCTAGGTGGATGCAGCATCTGTCCCCCTCCGGCTCTAAGGGTGAGAACTCAGCAATCACATGATTAATAATAATAATAATAACAATAATAATTATTATTATTATTATTCATTATTGTTATTATAATTAATAAACACCTGAACAAAAATACAACAATAATAAAATTATTGGTGTTATTATTATTTTATTACTTTTTTAAGGGTTAAGGTTATGGGTTAATTATTATTAATTTATTATTACAAGTATTTATGATTATTTCTACTCGCCGGTGTTTTCCAACGATCTCCGACGGGGAGGAGAACTTTTTTGTTTACTAACAGTTCTCTTCCCTGTCAGCTCGGGGACACTGCTCTGGATGGCTGTGCTCAGCACAGCCATCCAGAGCAGTGTGATTACAGTGAAGTACCAACACACCGCTCCCTAGTAAAATACTTCCTGCACACAGTTAACCCTTTGATCATGTTAACCCCTTCCAGCCCAGTGCCATTAGTACAGTGTCAGTTCTTTTTTTTTTTAGCACTGATCATTGTATTGGTGTCACTGGGGCTTTCAGTGACACCAAGTCAGTTTCCCCCAGAGTCAGAATACCCGCTGCAGATCCTCTATAAGTCGGGGATCTCCGCCATTACTAGTAAAGATAAAAACATTTTTAAAAATCCCAATATATATACCGCCATTTGTAAACACTATAACTTTCACGTAAACCAATTAATTTATACGTATTGGGATTTTCTTTAGCAAAGACTATATCTTGTCTTAAATTTTTGTTGAAATTTGATTTTTAGATTTTTTTACTGGACATGTTTAATAGCAAAAGGTCAAAAATATTGTTTTTTTTCTCAAAATTGTCAGTCTTTTTTTTTTCTATAGCGCAAAAAGTAAAAACCGTACAGGCAATCAAATACCACCTAAAGAAAGCTCTATTTGTTGGGAAAAGGACATAAATTTAATTTGGGTGCAGCATGACTGCGCAATTGTCAGTTAAAGTAACACTGCGCTGTAACGCAAAAAATGGCCTGGTCAGGAAGGGGGGGGAAATCCTGTGGAGGGCACGTGGTTAAAGTGTATGTCTACCCAAAACACTGACTTAGTTTCGGTTGGAGGTGGGAAGGATCAGAACTCCTGTTGGGTTTTACTGCTATCTAGGATTCCCATAACTTCTACAGTTTTATCAGACAGGAAGTGAAGGAAAATCTCTAACATATCCGCGCTCCTGCAGTCCATGTTTTGTGTAGGCAACAGAGCCCATTCATTTGAAAAAGCAGCCGGCACAGGAACCTCGGTTCCCAGTACGGTTGCGATTTCCAGTGCGAGCGGCGTGCCATTAGAAGTAATTGCACCCGCGCACAGGTCCGCATTCCTCTGTGCGAGTGGCGCGGTTGCATGGATTTTTGTACGGATCCGCAGCGCCACCACCCACACATATTTGAACCAAGCCTTACAGCAGCACAGACAGAAAGACAAATGTATTTATTTAACCCCTTCACGCCGGCGCCTCCCGGCCCTTTAAGGGTTACAGAAGCCAGGAGGCGGGGTTGAGTTTAGGGTCATGTGACCACCGTGACACGCCGTCACTGCAGTCACATGATCAGGAAAGGTCCCAATCGAAAGAGGAGATCGGGACCTTTCCATGAGTACCGGACATGTGTGCTGGGAGCGTGCAGGGTTCTTTTTTATTAGACCGCAAATGTGCGGCCGCTCGGCGTGTAGACCCTGACGCCAGGAGGCAGCACATTTGCATTCGGCTGGCGTGAAGAGGTTAAAGTAGAGTGTGGGAAAGCTATTGTTGTATGTGTCCATGTTGCAGATGTTCCTCCATTTCCTGTTTGGTAAAATTGTTGTCACTGGAACAGGAAGTGAAGAGAAAATTCTTTAACAGAGCACTGGATCGCAATAGGTATGGACAGAAGTGCTGACCAGGGGCGGACTGACCATTTGGAAACTCAGGCACTGCCCGAGGGCCCGGGGTCAGTAGGGGGTCCCATGAGATGCCCCTGGTACCTTTTTCATAGGCTTTTTTGAGTTTGGGCAAGGACACAGGGGCCCCATGATCCTCTATTGCCCGGGGGCCCCATGAGTTGTCAGTCCACCCCTGGTGCTGACCCATCCCCACTTTAGCCGGATATTTAAAAAAATGGTTTGGCATGCACTATTGTGAGAGACAATACCTTTCCTGTTAAGTGTGCAGTTTCCCAGAGACAGCAGCTCATATATATGTGGAACACATGTAGTCACCATACTGTTCTTGGTCTGTTCTAACACTGTCTTGTTCCCATTATTTAGGTCAGCGAAGATCTGCGCTCTTGGGTCATCTGCGATCCAGCTGCCGTTCTCCACGCTGAAACTCATGAATGGTCTCCCATTGTAGTGAAAGCTGAACATTGTGTCAAATGTTCCATCATCATAGAGGACGCAGCCATCCAACAGCTGCAATACTTGGAATTCTGAAATCACAAAATTAGAAATTTGAAATGGTATTTTTGCTTTTATTTTTATTACATTTTCTGATTCATTTATGACTTGTATACAGGGGCGGACTGACCATTTGGAAACTCGGCCACTGCCAAGGGCCCGGGGTCAGTAGGGGGCCCCATGAGATGCCCCTGGTACCTTTTTCATAGGCTTTTTTGAGTTTGGGCAATGACACAGGGGCCTCATGATCTCCTATTGCCCAGGAGCCCCATGAGTTGTCAGTCCGCCCCTGCTTGTATACAACTAAAGGACCAAGTAAATAGCCAACACTCCTGGCACTATATTACATATTAACCACTTGCCTACCTCCTGCCCAGACCAATTTTCAGCTTTCAGCGCTGTCATACTTTGACTGACAATCAGTCATGCAACACTGTACCCATATGAAATGTTTGTCCTTTTTTTCACATAAATAGAGCTTTCTATTGGTGGTATTTAACCCCTTGCCCTCCAGAGGATTTCCCCCCCTTCCTGACCAGGCCATTTTTTGCGTTACAGCGCTGCATTACTTTAACTGACAATTGCGCAGTCATGCAACGCTGCACCCAAATGAAATTTACATCCTTTTTCCCCACAAATAGAGCTTTCTTTCTGTGGTATTTTATCGCCTGTGCATTTTTATTTTGTTGCGCTATAAAAAAAAAAGACTGACAATTTTGAGAAAAAAAAACATATTTTTGACTTTTTGACATATCCAGTAAAAAAATAAAAAAAATAATTTCTTCATAGATTTAGGCCAAAATGTATCCTGCTATTCTTTGGTAAAAAAAATCCCAATACGTGTAAATTAATTGGTTTATATGAAAGTTATAGCGTCTACAAATGGCGGTATATATACTGGAATACTTTTTTTTACACTAGTAATGGCAGCGATCAGCGTCTTATAGCGGGACTGCAGCAGGCATTCTGAAACTTGGGGGGGGGGGTTGGGGGGACTGACTGCCACTGATATCCCCAATGACACTAAAACAGTGACCAGTGTGTGCATTTTACTTGGGAAACATGCTGCTGTGTATTACTCTGCTGTGCATGTTATTGCTGGCAGGAGAGAGAACTGTGTTGTTAACACACAGGTCTCTCCCCTGTCAGTATTACTCAGTGCACCACATTCCTGTGCAAATGACATGCGATTTGTGTGCCGTGCATTTGGAGCCATACATTTTGTATGGCTTTATTCACACCGCACCCGCATCAAAAAGGCGCAGGACCCTTTTTTGGGTCCAAACTAGAATCGGATCGCATGGGTATTCACACCTATGCGATCCGATTCTGCACATCGCACTGCATTTTGCAGACCGATTTCGGGGTGTTGTTAACTTAACATACACACCCGCAGTGGTTCGCATAAACGGGGTGCGATTCTGATGTGGTGCAGAATTCGCACAGAAAACACTGCGAATTCCGCACTGCATCAGTGTGAACCCAGCCTAACTGTCATTGGGTTACCACATTGTCTGGTGGCAATTTGTTAGATTACTTAATTTATTACAGGTACTTATACAGCACTACCAATGTATGCAGCCTCGGTTAACGTAATTTTCGGTTTACGAATGAAAATCCATTGAAAATAATGCCTCGGTTTACAAATTTTTAATATATTTTTTTCGCAATATGAAGTGTATGTCGGTGCTGATTTTTAAATACAATTGCCAGCTTTTTTTTTTCCTTCACTATAGTGCACAGAATTAGCTGTCACTTTCCCCTGAGCTAAAGGATACTTAATTTCTTTTATCTTGGGAAACAAACTAAAAGGAAACATTGTTTCTTTTATCTCAGGAAGCAAACTAAAAAGGAAACATTGTTTCTTTTAACTCGGGGAAATAAACTAAAAGGAAACTTTCTTTCTTTTAGCTGGTGGGAAAGTAACAGCTGATTATCTGAGCTATAAGAAAAAATGCTGGTAATTAAATTTAAAAACTGGCACTGACATATTTTATTTTTTTATTTATTTATTTCAGGTACTTATATAGCACTGTCAATTTATGCAGTGCTTTACATATATATTATACATTCACATCAGTCCCTAACCCTCAAGGGATGTACAATCTAAGGTCCCTAACTTACATTCATACATACACATACTAGGGCCAATTTAGACAGGATTCAATTAACCTACCAGCATGTCTTTGGAATGTGGGAGGAAACTGGAGTACCCGGAGGAAGCCCATGCAGGCAGAGGGAGAACATGCAAACTCCTGGCAGGTTGGGATTTGAACCAACAACCTTAGTGCTGCCAGATGGAAGTGCTAACCATTTAGCCACTGTGCTGCCCCATATAGTGACAGCAACTTTTTTTTTTTACCTCCGGAATGGATTAATTGATTTTCAATGCATTCCTATGGGAAACCATGTTTTGGTTTACAATTTTTTTGCAATACGGAGAATGCATTAAATTCATAAACCGAGGTACACCTGTATTGTACACCCACATCAGTCCTTAATCCTCAAGGAGCATGCAATCAAAGGTCCCTAACTCACATTCAAACATACACATATGAGGGCCAATGCAAACAGGAGCCAATTCACCTACTAGCATGTCTTTGGAGTGTGGGAGGAAACCCATGCAGGCACAGGGAGAACATGCAAACTCCAGGCAGGAGGTGTCATTTTTGGGATTTGAACCAACAACCATAGTACTGTCAGGTGGAAGTGCTAACCCATTTAGCCACTGTGCTGCCTAGTGCAGTTAATGGGTCGAACTAGGGCAGTGCATTCCTATGCAGTGCAAGAAACGCACCTTTCCCACACCATGTTATGTTGTGAATGAGCCATAACCCCCTGCTGCTGCTGCTGCTGACGTATGATGTACGCTGATGACGGTTAAAGGATTGAAGCAAGATGCACATTTCCATCGTATTTATCAGCCAGTCTTCAAGCAAATGAAACACAAAAATGAGTTTGAGGGCGCAAAGAGTCACAGCCAAAATTACAAACATTCAACATTCTGTTCAATGGCATCATCCAACGAAAATACAATAGGGTGAGTGGCCAATGGAGGCACCACATAAATCCAAACTAAAGAAGGAATTTATAGTCTAAAGCCCTAACATTAAAGAGATGCAACAAATGAGACTTTAAATGACGAAATGTTCACTTACCTTCAGTATCATTCATATAATTTCTATATTGCTCAAATTTACTTTGTAGCATTAACTGGTATTTATATTCACCAAAAGTGGCAGCCAATAAGTTGCCGGAGGTACTCCTAAACCATGGCACCCGGCGCTCTATAACTCCATTGACACTGTCATACCAGAACAGCATGACGTCATCCAGGGATCTGGTCGTGTAGTAGGGCGGGTAATCATATGTGGAATCATTAGTGACAGTTGTGAAGAAAAAATGTGAATGGGTTTCTGTGCAAGAGAAAGAAAAGTACAAAAAGTAAACATGGATCCCACTTGTAATGAAAATTAGGCTTCTAACGTATTTTTATAGGATAGTGAAAGTCAAAACTTTTTTCTTTTTAGCTTTTTATAGAGCATGGAAGGGTTAGAATGTCCAAAGGACTATGTCAGTTTCTAGCAGCATCTTCTGTTTACATTAAAAAGCTGCCAGGCTGCCAAATTTCTGTTTTCTTTAAAAAAAAAGGACAAGCCTTGTGATTTCATTGCTTTGGTTGTGAACTTTGAAGATGAATTTCTCCACCATTCCTACAGCTCCAGAAATTATTAAGGTCTTGTTTTTAAAGTGTTTTTACATTTCATTCTACGCAGTGCAGCTAGAGCAAGGGGAAAACAAAGAAACTACATGAAATTGTAATGTAGTTCTCCTACCTGCAAATACAAGGGGAAGAGATGAGAAAAGAATCAGCAAACGTAACACATGCAATAGATATCCCTCCATCATCCAGCTATTGATGCGTCTTCCACCTGCTCGGTGTCTCCTCCAGTCTGTGTTAGAACCAGGTTAACCTGCATCTGGATTTAAATATATAATTCCCACCCTGCTGCAACCCAACAGGTCTAGGTGTGTCCTGCCATTTTCTTGCCAGGACCAAGTAAACGCTTGTTACTAAGACATTGTATAGAAAAAGAAAAAATAATGACATGACATTCTGCGAAAGGCCAAAAGGGGAGGGGGGCATACAAAAGATACCATACCTTCCATGTATGAGACCCACAGCTCTCATAGCCCAGAATTACAGCTAGAGCTAGTAGAGGGCAATAATAATAATAATCAAAATGTTACTAAACCCTGGACCCTGCATTCACTATATCTGCTCTCCCCAGACCCTGCATTCACTATATCCGCTCTCCCCAGACCCTGCATTCACTATATCTGGTCTCCCCGGACCCTGCATTCACTATATCTGGTCTCCCCGGACCCTGCATTCACTATATCCGCTCTCCCCAGACCCTGCATTCACTATATCTGGTCTCCCCGGACCCTGCATTCACTATATCTGGTCTCCCCGGACCCTGCATTCACTATATCCGCTCTCCCCAGACCCTGCATTCACTATATCTGGTCTCCCCGGACCCTGCATTCACTATATCTGCTCTCCCCAGACCCTGCATTCACTATATCCGCTCTCCCCAGACCCTGCATTCACTATATCTGGTCTCCCCGGACCCTGCATTCACTATATCTGGTCTCCCCGGACCCTGCATTCACTATATCCGCTCTCCCCAGACCCTGCATTCACTATATCTGGTCTCCCCGGACCCTGCATTCACTATATTCGGTCTCCCAGGACCCTGCATTCACTATATCTGGTCTCCCCGGACTCTGCATTCACTATATCTGGTCTCCCCGGACCCTGCATTCACTATATCTGGTCTCCCCGGACCCTGCATTCATTATATCTGGTCTCCCTGGACCCTGCATTCACTACATCTGGTCTCCCCGGACCCTGCATTCACTATATCTGGTCTCCCCGGACCCTGCATTCACTATATCTGGTCTCCCCAGACCCTGCATTCACTATATCTGGTCTCCCAGGATCCTGCATTCACTATATCTGGTCTCCCAGGTCCCTGCATTCACTATATCTGGTCTCCCCGGACCCTGCATTCACTATATCTGGTCTCCCAGGACCCTGCATTCACTATATCCACTCTCCCTGGACCCTGCATTTACTGTATCCGGTCTCCCCGGACCCTGCATTCACTATATCTGGTCTCCCCGGACCCTGCATTCACTATATCTGATCTCCTCAGAACCTGCATTCACTATATCTGGTCTCCCACAGTACACACAACATGTAAATGCAATTATTTTAGTAACTAGAAACTGCTGAAGACTTTTTCTCATCAGCAGTTAGAGCAGTCTTGTGACTTCTATCAGTGTCCAGCAGAGCATTGGTTAAAGCGTGTGGGAGGAGTTTTCTTTCTGCTTTAGAAGGATGCAGAACCCCTGACCTCTGTCTGGACAGTGCTGACTGGCCCTGTGCTGATCACATGCACTCTCCCAAGAAAAAAAAAAAAAACACTCTAGCAATACACACCAAACTGAGCATGTGCAGTGTCTCCACATGATATGTCTTATCAGAAGATAAGAGGGGGACACTGGAAGAAGGGGAGGGACAGAGAAGACAGGATCAAACAGTCTTTTTTACACAATGCAGAGGATTAACCCCTTAGGTTCCATAGTGAGTATAACAAGCATGCTTTACTGCATATACAGACTGATTGTACTGTTGTGGGTTTAGTAACACTTAAAAAAAAAAAAACAGAGCAGTGATCCAACAATATATGGGATATGCCCCAGGAGAGGTAACACTGCATTTAAATAATAAAAAAAAATTAAAATATGTCCGGAGTTTTGCTTTAACCATAGCAGTTAATCCGGTCTCCTCCCATGCCAGGCAGGGTTGTGTATGTGACAGAGCTGTGTAAATCTTGGAACTGGATAGGAAAAAATGTAAATCCTTGGATGGGTATGACAATAGATTCCATTAGCATAAAGCAGCTGTTTGGGTGTATTCCTTCCAATCTTCCTCCACTCCTGAACACTCTGAACAGGAGGGAATTTCCTTGCCTGTGTCTTGCGTAATTCAGTCATCAGCGATGGGTAGGGCACTTGAAAGGTTTAGGTGTTTTTTTTTTTTTCATTGCTGAAATTGGAACAATACCCAGAACAAATCTTTTTAATAAATGTGTTTGCCACCCAGTAATTTATAGACAGTAAAATACAAACTATTTAAAGCTGAACTGCAAATGGATATAAAAAACACAAATGACTGCAGTTTGGAAATCATTATTACATCATTACATGTATTTTTTTGCATGCTAGCAGTGTAAGTACCTGATATTAACCTGGTATCAGCCTCTGGCAGCCTCTGCATAGCAGAGTTGGAGCATAGGAGGAAGAAGCAGCACAAGGAGCCTATCAGTTTATGTGGTGATGAGAAACATGCTGATAGGAGGAGAGAGCAGAGTGACAGAGGGAGGAGCTCATTACAATGCTGCTTCTCCTTTCACTGTACAGTCGCAGGCTGGGGGAGGTCCAGTCCAACTTGGTATCAGAGAAAGTGGGTTCAACGGTGCTGGCTAGGGACGAGATCTTGATTGGGTGAGAATACAGCCTCAGGCTGAAATTAGCAGTTTGTCTGAATGCCAGACTTTAAAGTGAATGTAAACCCTCACCTTGTAAAACAACCCATTCAGTTTCAAATAGAAATAAAAGGCTGGACCCCTGCTCTTTTGTTATATTATTTTTTTTATTTTATTTTTTTTCCTTTCTCTTTGTACTCCTTTCTTTTCTTTTCTGTTTGTTTTTGGTGTGGCAGTGGATAGCTGCTTTTAGTTTGTTACAGTCAGAGTTATATTAATGTTCTTGTAATTTATGTGCCATTGATAGCCCCTGTGTGGGCGTACCTTTTGCCCAGTTGGCGTTAGAGAACTATTTTTTCTATTTTTTTTATTTTTATTTTTTATATGTGCGTTTGATAGTCCTTGCGTGGGTGTGTTTTGTTGCCTGTGTTTTATACTGTTTAAAAAATTAATAAAAAAACATTGAAATACAAATAGTAATGAAAGGCAAAAACATGTGTGTATAGATACAAAATATATTATAAATATCTTTTTGCCTCTTTTTATAAGCGATCGCATACCCTCTACTCTCAGCTGCATAGGAGAAACAGCAGCACACTGATCTTCCCGGTGAATGACTGTGCAGAGGGGACGAGTCAGCAGAACTCTGATCATTGGTGAAGATCAGGCTGAGTTGTCAGCACAGTTAGAGAACTGACCATGATGTGCTTTCCTGCTTAGTGTGGTCAGTTTTTGATAGGAAAGCAGAGGGACTGGCAGGAACACCAGGGTTTTCACACAAAGGAATCAAAGAGAACAGGATACTGTATCATACAAGTACATGGTACGTCAGGCACATATCAGCAATATAAAAAGTTGGGTTTACGTATTCTTTTACCCCCCTGGCGGTATTCCCGAGTGTAGCTCGGGGTAAAGTTTCAGCACCAGAAGCGGTAACCCCGAGCTACACTCGGGCTTACCATGCGGTGCTGCTCCGGGATCTGTTCTTCTCTTACCTTGTCCTGCGCTCCCGCGATGTCCCCCCTGCAGTGTCCCCTGTAATGTCTGGGTTCTGTCCCCTGCGAGTGTCGGGACGTACGGGGGACGGAACAGCGGGAAATTTGAAAATGACAAAAAGTGACATTCACTAAATTCACTAAAATCACCTAGTATTCCATTACTGTATCAAACCATTTCACATACATTTTGTCCCGAGTGCTTTGTCCGGCGCCCTGCCTGCATTTTTCCTGTTCTTTCTGCCTGGAAACTGAGAAACGTCCATGGCGTCCAAAAAGCGTCCCTTTAGGTCAAAATTGGTGGCTTGGGATGTCAATCACCGGGTCCCGGCCAGAGATTCCCCACTGGCACCCGGTGATTGTCGTGTAAAGCTGACAGTGGAGAGATCTGTGTGTAAACAACACAGGTCTCTCTCCGGCTAGCAAGGACATGCTGATTTGTATTTCTCTGCGTAGCAGAAAAATACAAAGCAGCATGTCTCTGTAGTAAAACAGCACACAGTTAACCCTTTGATCGCCCTAGATGTTAACCCCTTCCTGCCCAGTGTCATTTGTGCACATAGACTGATACTGATACTAAAAGCATGATACTCAGGGCATTTTAATAACACTGTTAACATTAGCTGTGTAAAGCCACGTTAAAGGAGTGAGTTTTTAGCATTATTTAGTGTTTTTGTATTAGCGATTAGCAGCGTTTTGCCTCGTTTTTTTCACGCTTGTGGTTTTTAGCATTTTTCACCCCCCCCAAAAAAATTTTTATTTGGTCAAAGAAGTTCAAAATTGCTGGTTTGTTGTGATGTACTGCGTTTTTCAGCGTTAGAGCATTTTTACAGCTACAAAACTCCTCTAGAAACCCACTAGTCCTGGGTTTTTTTCCAGCCAAAAAATGCCACTGCTAAAAAACATTGATTCCAGTCTATGTGTGTATGGACACATAGGATAACATGCTGGGGGGTTTACTGGCTGTAGAAAAAATCGTCAAAAGCCAAAAAGAGCCGCTGTAAAAATGACCAGTGTGTATGAGGACTCAGTATTAGCACAGGGTCAGTGCATTATATTAGCACTGATCACTGTATTGGTGTCACTGGGGATGTTAGTGGTAGTTATTCAGTTCCCCCCCCCAGTGTCAGAATGCCTGCCACAGTCCCGCTATAAGTTGCTGATCGCTGCCATTACTAGTATAAAAAAATTAAAATAAAAATTACAGTATATATATATATACCGCCAATTTAGGATGCTATAACTTTCACGTAAACCAATTAATTTACACTGTTGGAATTTATTTTAGCAAAGACATGAAGCAGAATACATTTTGGCCTAAATGTATGACAAAATGTTATTTTTTTTTTTTTTATTGGATGTTTTATAGCAAAAAGTGTGTTTTTCAAAATTGTTGGTCTTTTTTTGTTTATAACGCAACAATTAAAAAACACATAGGTAATCATATACCACCAAAAGAAAGCTCTATTTGTGGGCAAAAAAAGGACATAAATTTCATTTATGTACAGCGTTATATGCTCACATGTTCATGCAGAAGAACTGTTGAGCCCCAATACTATCCTTCCCTCTTCCAGTCTAAAAGCTGCTATACAAAGAAGAGGCTGACATTAAGTCATATTCAAGTATTTATAGTAATTAAATTTGAAATAGAATACATTTTTTATTCAAATACATAACTGCATTTATTGGTATTTTTAGGGCTCATTTACACCACACGTACATTTTATTATTTTACCTTACTAATCAGTGCATTGCCTCTACTATAAGTAGCAAATATGTTTTTCTTTTAGTGATTTCATGTTAATGATTTATCTACTTTTTTGTGATCTCTAATTCACATATAGTATTTACAGAATTTGCAGTATTTATCTCAAATTTGATATTCTTTTTATTTATTTTTTTTAAATAAGTTTTTATTTGGTTTTCTAAAAATAGAACAGTAAAGAAAATGTTTTATTAAGTATAGGATATTCAGTAACAGGTAAGTACTTTTGATTACATAAGACAGAGTATAAATAAAACATATAGTTATACCATCACTAGGTGTAGGGTGGACAGTGGTACACTGTGTCAGCAAAGTAATAAATTCTATATTCTTTTTATGCATGTAAGCAGGTTGAAAATTAGCTAGGTAGAAGGTGCCCCATACAGGAGGGTTAGGGTTAACCTTAGTTTCCGGGTTTTCTTCTTGGCGGGCTTTTTTGTGTCGGACCCACTGATCCTGGAGATATAAAGAAGACAGTGGTCCAGAGGGCCTTTTGCCATCAATCTTGGCCTGGGTGAGAGTGGCATTATATTTGTAGCGCTATTCTCTTGAGGGCTGCTGGATTTTTGGGTCCCGCTAAGCTCTGCACAGCCAGGAAACACGCATTTTCCACATTTGCATCCACAGTCAGCGAACAGTTCATGAGCTTGGTGTTTGTTGTTTTAGTTGTTGTTAAGGGTTAACGACTTGTATGGGGTCTAGGAGTATATGGGACGTCCAATGGAACCGAAACAACTTGGAGGACAACTTCTTAGGCACAAAAAAGGCAAAATCCAGAAAAAAGCATGAAAGACAAGATCCTAGGTTTTCTACTCTTTCAGGAGTGGTTTTTCTCTTCTGACAAATTAGCACAGTCTTTGCAAGAAGCACTTGGTCCCCTTAAATGAACCTCCTCAAACCCCAGATGAAAATCCCCTAATGCACCTGGCTGTTTTGAGCATATCCCAGGGCAAGGGATTCTGAGACACACAAAGAATGTAGCCCAGGGAGAACTAGTTGGGCATTGCACCTGACCGCCCTCTCCCTTCTTTGGGTAAGGGGGCATAGAACTACTCACACTGCCCTGTTCCTGTAGCTTTAAAGGTGGTAGCAGCTTTCAGGCCTTACGCTGGGCTGGCTTGGTCCCCTGCTGACAGGCTGTCTTTCCGCGGTAGATTGCGGGACAGTGGAGGTCCTTCTTCCCAGCTTCCAGCCTGTAGGCAGACTCCCCTCCTCTGGGGCCCCCTCCCAGGCTGCACACCAGCAGCACTTCCTCACGTCACGTTACACCTGACTCCTTTGCAGACCAGGCCCTCTCATATTTAAGGGCTGACCTATCCACCATGCCAGGACTCCTGCCTGGGGAAATTGTCTAGATTCCCCTAAGTATGCAGACCAGCCCTTCTTCGTCTCCTGGCTTCCAGAAACTTCTGCAAGTCTCTACACTGGAGGGCATTACACACCTTGGAATCTTTTGTGATGTAGAAGCCACCGGAGCCTGGGGTTCGCCCCAAAGATACCAGCTACTGGAGACTTACACTGATGGACTCTGTTACACATGGGCTCTATGATACATGGGCTTAACCTTTGCAGGTATGCCAGGGCAGCACACAAGCCTGAGTTATTGTTTAGGGATGTAGGAAAGGACTGTTTTTTAGGAATGTAGGAAAGGACTGTTTTTTTTGTGCAATAGAGGAGTCTGTGGTATTTTGCTCTTTTCTAAGTAAAACATTAAACTTTGCCTTCCGCCTGGTCTGAAGTTATTAAAGAAGCATACTGCAAATAGCCAACACATTTCATGCATGGTCTACAGCTTGGGTTACTAGACACACTAGGGTTTGAAGAGATAGCGCTAAGAGTCATCCTACTCAGTCAGGTGGTTACCACGGAAAATGGATACCAACAGTCAGTCAAGCAGACTGCTGTTGGAGTGTACCTGTTCAGGGGCGGACTGACCATTTGGAAACTCGGGCGCTGCCCGAGGGCCCGGGGTCAGTAGGGGGCCCCATGAGATGCCCCTGGTACCTTTTTCATAAGCTTTTTTGAGTTTGGGCAAGGACACAGGGGCCCCATGATCCCCTATTGCCCGGGGGCCCCATGAATTGTCAGTCCGCCCCTGTACCTGTTACAGGTGGAATGTCGTCTACCAGTGAGGGAGTTGTTGTCAGCACTCCTTCTGCCAGAGGTCTGTCTCCCATAGCAACTGGAGAGGGTAAGTGCTGCTAAGGTCTCCATCCTGTACAGATGTATGGATTTAAGTATGTAGGTGCATGGTGGGGCCTTGTTCTGCTACTGAGAGAGGTAGTGAAGAATGCTGGACAGTTGGATGTGGACATGGGCTCATTGTGTCCATTTTAAGTAGTAAATTCTACAGTGAAGATGTACAGTACATTGACACTGTGTCCCGAGAGTTAACTGGAGGACAGTTATTGTGCAAGTGTACACAGTGTACATTCCTCTCTAAGAGTGGAGGTCTGCCTTATGGCTGATTATTCCCCCATGGTGGCCTTAGCCTTGTCCCAAGCACAGAGAAAGATACCCATGTGTGAGGCAGTCACCCTGTTACAGGTGCCTAGTGTAGCCCAGAAGAACCCTCCCCAGGAATAGTCTTCTCATGTGACCCAGACATGGCGCCTAACGAGTTAATGGAAAAACATGAAGAAGGTCCACCATCTTCTAACCCTCATTCCCTCTCCGGCTGACATGCATTCTTTAGTTAAGGAAATTTGCTAAGTTTTTAACAAGAAAAAAGACATCCAGTTGTTACAACCAGACATAAAGTATAGAAAACATTATTGTGAGACCAGACAAGAGAGCTCCCATATAAATGCAGATACATTGAACATCATATAAGCATGATTCCAAAAAACCAAAACTGTAAGCAGGCCCACCATTATCCTGATGGTAAGTCTCATTCACTATCTAAAATACAGTGTAGACTATATAACATTCAGCACTATATAGTAAACATTGCTAAACCTTTATTAAAACTTTAGATTTAAGATTAAAGCCCCTCAGATTCAATATTTTACTGAATTGAATTGACCCCATAATCACCAACAGAAAAGGGGTCATACTATACCAATATTTGTAAAAGGTTGTCTGAGTACAGATATACTTTAAAACTTGTCTAAACCCAGAAACAAATATATTGTATGATTCAGTTTACCAATCCTCAGATGTAGCAGCTTTATTAATTTTCTTTCTTCAAACTTTTTTCCCTTTATTTTACATGGTCATTCGGCAATCAATACACTTTCTGTCCCATCTACACTCTTTTTCCCTTTGTATCTATGGAGTCAGCCATGGCTATCACACTGGCTAAACTTCAAACATGTCTACCTTTGTTCTTCTCCATTGCCTGGTGAATTGATGGGGTTAGCAGTTTATACAACAGAGGTTAGGTTTTTAGTGCTGTTCTTTAAGTTTACAGGAAGAGACAAGGTCAATGCATTTTGGCAGCATCAAAAGGTATGTTTAGTATTGGCCGAAAATATTCTAAGCCGTAAAAGCAAACAATAATGCAGTCACTAGACATGGGCATTTCGTTTCAATGCATTTTTCAGACAAAAATTTTTTTTTTGGAGAATCGGATGTACACAAATCTCCAAATGGACATAGTAATGAATGGTAACAAATTAAAAAAAAATTATATCGAAATTAACTAATGCATTTGTTTCATTCAGATGACGTCACATGATGTGTTAGTGGTTCAGGTCCATGAGGAAATTGATTACATTTTTGAATAATTCAGGTAATAAATAAATCTGAATTTCGTTCAGTTCTTTTATTTGGATGCACATGACACCAGTTGATATTGTTCAAACAGCTCATACCATTTCTCTTGGTGGGTTGAACTAACATCCAAAAATATAGAATCTTTTTTTATTCTAATCCATCCGGTTTGATAATATATCAAATATATATCAGTCTTCTGCAAAAACTGCAACATTTTTCAAATTCACCCAGACCAATAAACAAACGCCGAAAATACACAATGAATTCTGAAAACAAATCTGGTCAATATAATGATTATGACAAAGCAAAATTCTTCAATGAATGGATGCATCTGAAACGAAACAAAAATTTCTGGCTTGCACATGTCTAGCAGCCAGCACATCCAAGGACTGCTGCATGCCAATATAGTACATTTTTGGCTTTGGTTTTTTTACATGCTTTAAAAAGAAAAACTTATTTCTGATGCATATAATGGCCTCATATTTTGTTGGATACCATGGTTTTACATCTCAAAGCCAGGAAGATGCTGGTGATCACATAGTTACATAGTTAGTCAGATTGAAAAAAAACAAAAAACGTCCATTTAGTTCAACCAACAAAAAAAATAAATGTGATAAAAGTTATAATTCTGCAAATACAACCAGTGGACACTTAATTATGTATAGCTGCTCTTTATTTCAGATAGCCAGATGGTACATCATGTGATTGAAAATCAATGTATTATGCATGCAAACATGATCAGAAGGTTCAGCTAATGTCTGACCGGCATTACAAAGATAAAGATGTATGATCAGGGGCGGACTGACCTTTTGGAAACTCGGGCACTGCCCGAGGGCCCGGGGTCAGTAGGGGGCCCCATGAGATGCCCCTGGTACCTTTTTCATAGGCTTTTTTGAGTTTGGGCAAGGACACAGGGGCCCCATGATCCCCTATTGCCCAGGGGTCCCATGAGTTGTCAGCCCGCCCCTGTGTATGATCTAGCAAATTTGACCATGGAATGATAATTGGTGCCAGACACGGTGGTTGGGGCATCTAAGAAACTACCGCACACCTCAAAATGGAAGTTCTGTGTGGGCAAAGGGTCAACACATTTCTTTATACATAGTCCTCTTTGTGTGAATATGGTCACCATGACTATAGGACCAACCATTAGATAGAGCATCCCAAAAGGATCTGCCTATGTTTATTCTTGTAGATAGTTCAGAGAAAACAAGGTCTTGTTGAGTTTCTTTGCCTTCCCTAATGAAATGTGTATTAAGTCAAAGTGAGATCACACAGCGGTCTCTAAATTCAAGCTCTTCATTTTTACAATGGTAAAATGACATTCCAGCAGATGATACATAGATGATACATAGATACTGTACAAGCAGAAGAATTAGCAAGTGCAGCTGAAACATACTGTATTTCTGCCACAGTGTAGACAAGTGCCGTATGTTCAGTAGGCACATTTGCACTATAATCTAGTTACCGGTAGCCAATAAATTATATCAGATAAATTATAAAATCAGCGCTTGAGAAAATGTCTATTTGATAAAACGCACGTTGTGGAAGTGATGTCACAACTGGAGCCGGAAATTGTGGGTCCGCCATCTTTGATGTGTTAAAATTACCATCGGAACTGGCTTTTTACATTTAAGAATATATTTAACAATAAAGTGGTGGTTTTAAACAATATTATACTGTGGAGATGTCTCTTTTCTGAAGGCCTAATAGATGTAGATCTCAGGACCAAGAAAGATTGAATGGGCATGCCGTATCTGAACAAATAGGTCATTTTATCTGGTGACAATCCATTGCATGGGGTGCGCACAGTGGTGGATAGGAACACTGTGCATCATACTGGTGATTTTGAGATTGCACATTTATGTGAGCACAAATTAAGAGTGTTTCTATTGGTTAATTTATATAATACTACACAATGGAGTGGATTCATTAAAGGCAAATAGAAATAGACTGTGCACTTTGTAAGTGGAGTTGCCTTCATTCAGTTGCCCCAAAAGCTAGTAAATCTTGTAAACTCCCATTTTGTAAGGAATACCAAATCAGATGAAAGGAAAAAAACACAGAATTGTTGCTTGCACATGATTGGATGATGGAAATCAGCAGAGCTTTACCAAATTAAACAGTCTATTTTCCTTTAATAAATCAACCCCTTTGAGCTTTTTTTCATTTGTTTTATGCACTTTTGAGTGGAAGGGAGAAGTGAAAAACTTTGGTCGCTGGGAGAGGAGCCTAAAATGACCTATTGATATTTAGGGCCTAACATTCGGGTGGGCGTTACATTATATATGAAGCATTGCATGGAAGACAACAAGATTTTTGTTTATTGACAGGGACAATTTGTAGCTGTTAAACGTGTGGGTCTCAAACCTGTAAATATGTTGTTTAAATAAATGATGTCACTCTAGGTCCAAACTTCTACTTTGTCGACGGCTAACATGGTAAACCACTGAGTGGTGTCATGAACGCTTAGCATCGGTTGAAACAGTGATGCATGGTAGGCCAAGGTTGGGCAAGACTGGTGAAGATACCTGTCCATCGTAATGAAGTCAATCAATCAGCGTTCAACAATCTTTGTCTTCTGCTCTTTGCCAGTGATACAGATCCAAATACTATGAGAACTAGAAGCAGGATGATGGCCAAGCATATGGCTATTACTACTCCTTTGGAGATTCCAGCGCTATCTTCAGCTGACTCCCTAGAGAGCCCTGCATAAAGGAAATACACGCATTGTTAATGCAATATCATAACATTCATCTTTTTAAAAAAAGTGTAAATGATTCATCCAAGCTACCTCAACTGAAATTTCCTATTATTTCCTTTACAAACAAGCTAGTGACAGCTGGAATGGGGAAACTTGCTCAGCTCAAAGTGGTTGTAAACCTCAGACATGAAATATGAACAAAGCATATCCCTTTAAGTGTCATTTCTGTCTGCTGATTCATTCCTCTGCTATCAGCAAGAATCCCTTCTGACATGTTTTCATGACACCAAGAGAAAAAGAGTGACAGGGAAGTGACCTCCAGCACACAGCCTGTGATTGGCAGCCTCAGATCTGTTCCTGTGAGCTGTGTGGAGGGGTTGTATTTCTTCCCTCCATTCAGATCTCAGAGCTCTCCTTATTGTATCATTTCAGCTCCCTGCCCCCTTTTTTCTGAACTCTCAGACAAGCTTTAGAAATTCAGCACTTTGAACGGATGTAGAGAAGAGAAGACTGCAGATAAACAGGTAATACTTATGTAGGAGGATTTGTTTTATCCCTAGGTATCATCCAAGGACAGTTACTTCAGTAGCGGCACAGTGGCTTAGTGGTTAGCATGTCTGCCTTGCAGTAAATGGGTCATGGATTCGATTCCCAACCATGGTGCCTCCTGCATAGAGTTTGCATGTTCTCCCTGTGCTTGCGTAGGTTTCCTCGGGTGCCCCGTTTTCCTCCCACGTTCCAAAAGACATGCTGGTAGTTTAATTGGATCCTGTCTAAATTGACCCTAATATGTGTATGTATGAATGTAAGTTAGGGACCTTAGATTGTACACCCCTTGAGGGTTAGGGACTGATGTGAATGTCCAATATATATGTGTAAAGCGCTGCGTAAATTGACAGCGCTATATAAGTACCTGAAATAAATAAATATATGTAAGGATTTACAACCACTTCAATCTCCACCAGTTTTTAGTAAAAGTTAAGTGAAAACTAGCTTTTCAGCTTGAAAATAATCTCTATTACCTGTTGTGAGACATATCATTCAGCAATAAAGTCTACTGTTTATTTTTACATGATCTGTTCACACAAGCACTTTGAATTTTCTTTGATTTAGAGCCAGTTCTCTGCTCTGTTGCCTTGCCTCCTGAGTTGTGGGTGAACCCTTGACAAACGCACTGTCAATGCAGGACTGCTTCCCGCATTGTACTGATGTCAGAGTGATGTCAGAGCTGTGACAGGTTGAGCTGTGAAGAGGAATGGCTTCGTGGTCATATGCAGAGGAGGAACTCTGCGGGATTCAGCAATAAGGTAAGTACATTGTCTCATTCATCATCCCTCAGGCCACCATTGTAAAAACTTGCTTTCAGCCCCAGCACCCTTTAAAAGTATTTGAAATCGTAAGGTACCCCAGTCTAAAATGTAAAACATGAACTTTACTTATAAATATAACCCTATGACAATGCCTACAACTACCTTGATGAAATTAACTTCAGAACCCCACCCTTTACATAATAAGTTTCCCAATCACAGAAGAGATCCCCAAACCATCAGAGTCGTTCCATCATATCAGAGGCCCCCCAATCACATCAGAGATCCCCCCATCATGTCAGAGGCTCCCATCACATCAGAGTCACCCCAGTACATCAAAGGTCCCTATACATGAGCATCCCCACCATCACAAAGTCTCCCTATCACAGAGCCCCCCCCCCCCAATCACACAATCTGCCCATCACAGAACCCCCCAATTATACAGTGCCCTTTGCACATCAAATCCTTTCCTTTAGCCCCATCAGTGTCAGAGGGCAGGAGGTGGAGAAGGTCTGGAGGAGGTGAATGCATGACCTGCATGCCACCTGCCCTGAATCAGAGACATACATTGTCATGGAGAATGCCTCCACCATAGCATTGAATGACATTGTGCATCCTGGCCCTAGAGCACTGTTGGTTGTTATGGTGCTATCGGCTGGCCCACCCACACCATGGCAACTCATGGCACAGATCGAGGGCAAACTGCGTTCCATTATGTGAGATTCTGTGGGAACCCTAATAGCATCCTGGTTGAGAAAAACTGCCCTGGGCAAAAAGAAGAAAAAAGCAAAGAAGTGCGAAGGGGGCCTCACGGCAAGGATAAGGCTCCTTTCACATGGGTGATATGATCAGATCCACCTGTCGGTTTTTTTGGTGGACCTGATCGGATTGTCCATGCATACCTATGGACATTGTGTCTATTTATGCCTACCTACCTCCCGGTCCGATACGATCTGCTAACAAAAGTGGAAGGGGATTCATCCTCTTCTGTTTAGGCGGATCAGATTGGAGGGTAGTCGGGTGTAAATGGATAGTGGAGTCAGTTTACAGCCAGCCGCCATTGAGCAGAGCGGGCTCTGTCCATGAAAGAAACTGAGTGGACATGGACCTGTCATATGCCTGCTTTGCTCTGATCAGAAGGGGATCTATGAGCTGATCACCTGCTGAACAGAATTGTCCCATCGGAAAGGGACCTGAAAGTTTTTATGCCCAGAGTTCAGCTTAAAAAATACCTTCAGCTGTCACTCTATGCTCTGCTTCTTTCCTCGCTGTTGATATCTGCACTGTTCAGTATAATGTGACCCTAGAAGTTAGTTTGTTGGGTACACATAGGCACCCCATATGAAATCAATGCCTGTGACAGATGGAAAAATGTGAAAAAGACGGTACAACCAAAAATTTACAGCATAGAGAAGAAGCATAACAAAGCACATGTGCAAAAAAATAATACAGATTGAAAATGTTGTAAATGTGTAAAGCTCCCATAACAAGTGTCCTAGTTTATAATATATTGAAAAACCTGACTTACTCCAGTCTACTAATAATGGTAACATTAGGCTGTTGTGCTCAACACTGCAAGAGTAGACATCGTCATTTTTTAGAGTGATGTTCATTGACAGCCAGGTGAGGTAGGTGATGTCAGGGAAAGGTAAAGTCACTCTCTCCATCAGACTCTCCGGCACCGGCTCTCCATTCTTGTACCATGTCATTGAGATGTTCTTGGGGTAGTGCCCATATGCTCGGCAGTTCAGTCTTGAAGTGATATTATTGATGGGTGCCTGTGTCACTGCCACAACTGGTTGCTCTGCAGGAGGTGATGGAAAGACAAGATCAAGGGTTTGTTTTTATAAATAAAATTCTGAGCTAATGGCAATTTACAGTACAAAAAATTGTGCAAAAAATATTTTTGATATTTAAGTGCAACAAAACCGTTTTTCAAAAATCATATGAGAGGAAAGCTTCCCCCCACAAATATCTACATTAAGATATTTCAGAACACAAATATCTGTGAATACTGTCCCTTTTTAATGAACAATAGACATCAAAATGTGACCACATTAAATTATATTGTCCAGAAAAATAGTCCCAAGAATATTCCATGAAGAAAGTGTGTGACTTCCCAAAAAGTTGATCTTCTTCCATGCCAGCACACAAATGGTTTGGATCTATCACCATCACCAAAAAAGATAGCCAAACTCTTTTCCATACTGTCTGACCCTTTAATAATGGAGGTCAGACAGCACTTGTTGTCCCATAAATGATTCCCAGGACCCATGGATTCCTAGCTCCAGACACACACGGATAGCTCATACTGATCACAGGGCGCTCACTCCAAAGCAGGGTTTCCAGCTCCACAAATCACCCAGTGCAGACCATGGAATTGAACATAGTGCATCATGTTCACATTTTTGTGTCTGCTCTGTGTTTCAGTGGCTGCAGGATTAACTGCTTCTCCCCATTTGTTCAGAAATGTTCTGGAAGGTAGTGGGCAGGGAGAGTCTAATTAGCAGCTGAATATTTATGTAGCCCTGGCCAATTCCTGGGGAGAGGTGGCCAGATGGTGGCTGGGGGCGTGAATAAATACAGTGAGACTTGGAGGATAGGGATCTTTTTCTCTGAGGAGGAAATCATGACCTAGGTCTATTTGCCCCCTAGGCAATTTTGCCATGTTCCTGTGGTTCCTCAAGGCCACAGTTGGGCTGGCTGGAGGCCTACTTTGCTGAGTGTTTGCTGAAGCTGACAGAGGGGCTGTCATCTGAGGATCTAGTCTGGTTTTACTGGGAGAAAGTATCTGGAAGATCTTGGAAGAAGGCAACCAATTATACAAGGACGTTAGTGAGTACAGACTGGTGTGAGAAATCCTAGAGACTGGGTGCTGCTGCCATCCCTCTTATGCTACCGTCAGGGTGTCAGGGGGCATTGTGTCTGGTATCCTGAAGAGCTCAGTCTATTTAATACCTAGTGAAAGGACTTTGTTTGAATTTCCAAGAGGAACATTAATTTCCCCAGGTTGCTACTACAAAGCTCAGTCCATCATTTACTAGTGCAAGGACTTGGCTCATAGTTCTAAAGAAGAAAGTTTGGTGCCTTCAGATTGCTACTAAAGGTTACTAGAGTATCCTACCATGCTCACTCCCTATCCAAGTTCAAGTTTTCATTAAAGCATCAAAAAGCATACCCCTAGACTGATTAATGAGTCGGAAGAGCAATCAGAATTGTTTGCCTGGCTGTGGGCCAGTTATAAGGAAAAGAATCCTGGGCATCTACTTAGCATCTCCTATGACGATAGCGCTACACATATCTAATTTTAGATGCAATTGAACTTCTTTAGTCAAGTGTACTGGTGTTGGAGGCAGGATTGGGATGCTCAAATGTATTTTTATCTGATGTAAATGTCATAGGTAATACCTTTCCTGCTGAATGTGCAGTTCCCCATTGAGAGCAGCTCAGCTATATGTGGCAGGCATCTATCCACTAGTGTGTTCCTTATTTCCTCCTTCACAGTTTGGTTATGGTTATTCATATCAGCGATGTACTGAGCTCTTGGATCCTCTGCGGTCCAGTTTGCTTTCTCCAAGTTGAAACTCAATAGTGGATTTCCATCATAACGGTAATGGACTAATATGTCAGATGTTCCATTCTCATAAGCGATACATCCGTCTAACAACTGCAGTACGTGGAACCCTGTAATGACAACTTTGCATTGTGAAATCAGTTTTTTGATCTTAGGTCCCTTTCACAGGGGCAATCCAATCAGGTCCACCTTTCAGTTTTTCATGCGGACCTGATCGAAAGGTCCATTCACCCTTATGGACCAGTAGGTGTAAATGGTCTTGTGTCTGTTTACACCCGCCAACCTCCAGTCCAATCTGGTCCGCCTGAAAAACTGTCCTCATCTAGGTTGATTGGTTTGGATTGTAGATCAGTCAGGTGTAAATGGGCAGCAGAGTGCGTTTACACCCGGCCACCCATAGAGAAGAGCATGCTCGGTCTGTGCCCTCTCTGCCTAAACTGAGTGGAAATAAACTTGTCATCCACCTCGCTCTGCTCCGATCAGCATGGAATCAGTAAACAGAACCCCTGCTGATCAATTGGAGTCTGACCTGTGTGAAAGGGTCCTCAAAGGCCAAATCCAGGAAATGTGGAAGTTATCCCTTACAGTGGAGCTGCACCTACATCGAAAGGGTTCATTACAGTGGAGCTGCACCTACATTGAAAGGGTTCATTGCTAGGTCTTGGGGACTTGCTAAAGATTTATTTAGCAAATCTTTGGCTCCTCTGTGCTGCTATACCGGTCCCCAGCAGTCTAAGGTCCTGACTTCATCAAGATGATCACAGGCATCATAGCCCTGCAATGAACTTGATGATGCCAAGGGACAATCCACCGCCCAAGCAAGGGGGAGTCCTGTATAGAGAATCCCTCCTAGACCACCAATTACCCCTTACAGTGCAGGTGCAGTCCCACTACAAGGGATAATTTTGAAGTTTCTTGGAGCTGGTCTTTAGGCTTGGCTCACATGTATGGATGCCAAGAATACTCGCAAGCTTGCATGTGTTCCAAATATGCACAGAAACGTGCTGCTCTTTAGCACATACATTGATGTGCCATTAATTCTTAACCAGTTCCTGTCTGCCCACAGTACATTTACTGCACAATTTTAAAGCATGAGATATCTATTTACTTGGTGTAATATCATGTTTTATTTTTCACCAAAAAATTGGGTGTTACATTTTGTTTTTGAGCATTAAACCTCCTAAAGGTATATTTTTTTCCCAAAAAATTGCATTTAAAAAAATGCTGCACAAATACAACATAAAAAATTGCAGCACCCACGATTTTATTCTCCAGGACCTCTGCTTAAAAAAATATACACTAACTAGCCACTGTATTAGGTACCCTTGCTACCCGGTGTGGTCTTCTGCTGCTGTAGCCCATCTGCTTAAAGGTTCGACAATTTGTGCATTCATAGATGGCATTCTGCATACTTTAGCTGTAACGAGTGGTTATTTGAGTTACTGTTGCCTTTCTATCATTTGAAACCAGTCTGTCCATTTTCCTCTGACCTCTGACATCAACAAGGCATTTTCGTCCACACAAATGCCACTCACTGGATATTTTCACTTTTTCTGTCCATTCTCTGTAAACCCCTAGAGATGGTTGTGCTTGAAAATCCCAGTAGATCAGCAGTTTTTGAAATACTCAGACCAGCCCGTCTGGCACCAACAACCATGCCACGTTCAAAGTCACTTAAATCCCCTTTCTTCCCCATTCTGATGCTTGGTTTGAACTTCAGTAAGTCGTCTTCACCACGTCTAGATGTCTAAATGCATTCAGTTGTTGCCATGTGCTTTGCTGATTAGCAATTTGTGTTACCAAGCATTTGAACAGGTGTACCTAATAAAGAGGCCGGTGAGTGTATACTGCATATTGTTTTAGAATTTCAAGTAATTTTCTAGTAAAAAATACTGATTTTTAAGTGTAAACAAAAATTGTCAGAATTGGCCCGGTCTTATAAAAGCTCACTGACCTTCAGTGTCATTCACACGATATCTAAATGACTCCAAGACTTGGCTTTGGCTGATCACGGAATTGTGTTCTTCAATAGTGGCAAGGAGTAAGCCAAGATGAGCTGGTCTGAACCAGGGCACTTTGCGCTCTATGATCCCAATATTGTTGTCATACCGATACAGTGTGATGTCATCAATAGACCGGGTCGTATAATAGAATGGATAATCACTTGCAGGATCTTGGTTGGTGACCGTCGTGAAGAAATAATGTGAGTGGCTTCCTGTGCGAAACAGATAAATGTGGGGAAAAAAACATGAAACCTAATTATAAAAAAGTAGGGTATCGGGTAGAAAACTTCCTTCTTTAATATACTACTTATACCAGCGCTAGGACTGTAGAGACTATATATACCAATAAATATAAACAACAAGAGTGATATTAATAACTAAATACCTAAATATAGTAAACCAAAAACTCTCACAGCTGCTGCATCCAAAAATGCCTCATGAATAGATACAGCGCTGTGTACACTCTTAGAAACAAATATACCGTACTTAAAAAAAAAAACAATAAAAAGTGTTTCCAATGTCCTTAAATGCCCACATGTCCTGTGTAACAATAATGTGCTTGAATAAAGTGGCCATGCAATTGTTTTTGTGCAAATAATTTCATGCTCATTCATTCAACAAAACCAATGTGCTCTTGATAATGTAGTCCAGTGCTCCTCCACCACCAGCACAGAGAACTCACCAGATACATATGACCACCCGCTACAGGTAAGTCATAATGCACTTATGGTACTGTTTACAAACACCATCCACTTTTGGCCTGGGACATCCTCTTCACTCTCCCTTTGCATGTATCAGATCTGGTAAACTCATATGAGGAGAGAATAAGGGGAAATCGCCATGGTGTAAAACCTTAAAACTTTAGTAATAAAAACCTCAAGAGTGCTACTCACATTATACAGTGCTAAGATATATGCACTTGTTATACATTTGCAGTTCCAGCCGCCTGGTACATACTCTACACCAGGGATACTGAATTAAAATTCATGGAGGTCCGGTTGGTAACATTTTCTTTCTTCAGAGGTCCGAATCTCATTTTTCTTCTATGACTCAGGGCTTTCCTATCATAGCCCCCCTTACATCACAACTCCCTTTTCCATCAGAGCCCCCCAACATTAAAGCCCTGCTTACATCACAGTCCTCCTTGCAATCACAACCCCCACATCACAGCTCCCGCCCCCTCCTGACATCACAGCCTCCTTTCAATCTCAGCCCTCCTCCTCACACCACAGACTCTTCATATCATAGCTCCCCGCTTTCACATCCCAGCCCCCTCTCACATCACCCCCTGATATCACAGCCCCCATATCACATCTCCCCCTTAGATCACAGTCCCCCATATCACAGCTCCCCCCTCTTACATCACAGCCCCCCCATATCGCAGCTCCCTCTTACATCACAGCCCCCATATCACAGCTCCCCCTTAGATCACAGTCCCCCATATCACAGCTCCCCCCTCTTACATCACAGCCCCCCCATATCGCAGCTCCCTCTTACATCACAGCCCCCATATCACAGCTCCCCCCTCTCACATCACAGCCCCACTCACATCACAGCCCATCCACCACACATCTCCCTCTCTCACATCACAGCTTCCTGCATCACAGCCCCCTATATCATAGTTCCCCCTTATCACATCACAGCCCCCCATATCATATCACAGCCCCCCCCCCAAATCAGAGCTTCTCCCTGACATCACTGTACTCTCCGCTCCTTGCATGACCTCCTGCTCTCTAGCTCCCTTGTCTCCTCCTCCCATGTTTGTCTCCACGACTTCTCCAGAGCTTCCCCCATCCTCTGAAACTCTCTACCCCAATTTATAAGACTATCGCCTACTCTGCTCACTTTTAGACGATCTCTGAATACCTATCTCTTCAGGGAAGCCTATCCTGCCCTCAGCTAATAATGGAATCTTCTGCTCCTCCTATCAGTCCATCCCCCACAGTTATTACCTTTTTGTACCACTAGGCCCTCCCTCCTAGATTGTAAGCTCCAAGGAGCAGGGCCTCCTATCCCTCTTGTATTGAACTGTATTGTCTCCCGTTATATTGTAAAGCGCTGAGCAAACTGTTGGCGCTATATAAATCCTGTATAATAATAATAACATCACAGTCCCTGTATTACAGCTCCTCTCAATTACACCCCATTTCACAGCTCCCCCCTCTCACTGCCCCCCACATCACAGCTCCCCCCTCATGGCCCCCATTTTAACAGGCCCCCCCTCACTTCACAGCCCCCCAGATCACAGCTCCCCTCCCCCCTCCCCCCAGATCACAGCGATTCCTCCCACCCTCCACAAGGCTGGGATTTTTAACAGCAGCAGCAGGAGAAGAGTCCACTCAGGCTGCTAAGTGGAATAATCACGGTCCGGACGGGACTGGCACACGGTCCGTGTCTGGACCGCGGTCTGCCATTTAGTGACGCCTGCTCTACACCAAGCTGTACCTTTTTTTTTTTTTTTTTTTGCTCCTGCCTGGGTGTCTCCACTGACACTTCTGAGTCGCTACATGAGATGGCGTCGCTTCTTAGCTTGCCCCAACGAGGAGTTTAGCTGTCCTGACATTGTCAAGAGGCATGGCAGGATGAGGACTTTGAATAATGTTTGAATAATACATTTGAATAAATATTTTTGTGTCATAGAAGGACATGCTTAATAAATCATAAATATGAGTATTTGAAACAAATTGCATACTTCCCTCTTGTTGTAGGGAGATCCCAAGCCTTCTTTTTGGATACCTGAGGACACCTCTAAAGAAGAATTGTTCAACATATAAAGATTTATCTAATGCAGAGACAGTTATGCATATCTTTGCTGTAAACAGGAACCCCATAGGATAACTTTCAATTAGTATAACTGGTATGGAGGGGACATAGCTGGGATGTGGGGATGAACAGATGTTCCTAGCAGCTGCTCCCGATGCCCTGCTTTACTCATCTTGATACCCATGTGTTACTTCTGCTATCTTGCTCAGCAAACTTTTTCATGGAGGTCAGAGACCTGGCTTCACTCCCCTATGACATCTACTGTAAATGCTGACCACATCAGAGAAAGCTTTTCTTTGGGAAAGAGGGCTCCCTTCTGGTCACAGGAGCAGATCCCTGTGGTGATTCAGATGGAGTGGTGGAACGGACCCACTATAGAGGACAAGAACAGGGATGATCACTTGCCTGTAACTGCTGATACCCCTCTGAAGGTGACCACTACTGTGGCCATCTTGATGGTCACTGAGGCGAGTAAATGACTACAATAGACACTCATGCTCATCCGGCAAGGCCTAGATAGGTTCAGGAATACTCATATCAGAGGACTTTGGCCTAGCCTACCTTAAGAAGAAAGTCAGAGGTGTCAAGGCTATTAAAGCTCTAAACTACCTCGCCTTGGACTTTAGCCCTATACAGGGCCCTTTGGGTGAGTTAAACAAGACAAAACACCTCCTGTGCATGAGTGCAGGGAAGTACCAATAGTCTACTATAAAAAACACAAGAAAGAGAGGGTGCACCAGCCTAATGCATTATCCCAATGTAACATTTATTAATAAATAAAAATACATTTATACATGAACTCTGTTATAGACAAAGTTCATCAAAGTGTCAAAGTTTTATGATCCACTCTGGATACTCCTAGACTTGGTAGGACACCATCTGCAATCTAACCAGCTTATGCATTTCAAGGGTAAAGCCAAACCTCTGGGTAAGAAGGTACTACCCTCAAAATGTGTAAGCCACCTAGGATCTAGGTGGTGTCCTCCCAAACCTAGGAACATACAAAGTGGACCAAGCAACTTTGACACTTTGATGAGTTTTGCCTGTCACAGTGTTTGTCAATAGATGTGTTTTATTTATCAATAAATGTTGCATTGGGATAATGTGCTAGGCTGGTGTGCCCTCTCTTTCTTGTTCCCTTTAGGTGAGCAACTGACTACATCCTAACAGCTCTGGGGTGTTTGGCCCCCCATGCCCTTTCTGAAACTAGGCCCCTCCCATTTTATATGGACACTAACTCCACCCATTAAATCACTAGAGAAAGGTTTTGTATTAAATAGACCTAACACCTAATTACTATTTTCCCTTACTATACTAAATTGGGACAGAGCCATCGAGTCTCAAGCAAGCTAACTGCACCTGCTAACACACAGAAACATCCACAACTGCAGTATGAAAATTGCTTTTTATATTTGTTTTGGAGTATTACTGGGCACAAGTAATGGAGCTTTGGGCACAAGAAATACCTCTACCATGTTACTGTCAACTGAGTGTTTATTACACTCACTATGTTTAAATAGTTTTGGGCTATAAAACAACTCTGAGCATTTCTCTCTTTGGTTATCCAAGTGACAGGGCTGATGTTTTGTGTGAAACTTATAAGAGTTCAATTTGGTTGCTGTTTAGTGTGTGTTTTAACTGTGATTGTACATGCATGGCTCTCTGGTTCCACTTTAGGGTCTCTTGTCACCTACTGGCTTACCAAGGATTTATTATGTTATGAGAAATTGACCATAATCTCTTGGGATGTCAGGGAATTGAATTTCCTAATATAAAAGGTATCTTCAGTTTTTGAAACCTCACCACCCTCTATGTAGTTTTCTCACAGTAAATACATTTCTTGGGTAATAAAGTACTTTCCAGGAAGAAAAACTGGATCCAGAGGGCAGTACATGCTACTTACTGTTCTTATGCTGGAGGTATCTCCAGCTTATTACACAAGAATCTGTTATGATATATATGTCATTTTGATTTCTGACCCTGAAGGAAGGTATATAGTTGTTATTATAGAAACCAACACTCATTTACTAGCCTTGATCAATGTTTATGTCCCTCCCCCTTTCAGAGTCAAATACTTTATACAATTGTATAAAGCCACCATAGCTAAGGATTTTTATAATGTTTTAGATTATTCTTTGGTTACATATAACCCAACCAGAACTCCTAGACCTAAAGCTTTGGGCTGATATTGCTCTGTTCACTGTACTTTAGAGATGGAAGACCCGTTATGGAGAGACGCTACTCATATATGTCACATGTTTCTGTCTCTTCTTCTAGAACTGAATTAGCATTTGCCAATGGTGATCTCTTACCTATAGTAACAGAAGCAACATGCCTTGTTGGGGGACTATGGATCATACTTCTGATTACTTTACAACTTTCTTATGCCATATGCCTGTGTTTGGAGCTTGAACCCTGGAAGGGTGGGGAAGCCCACAGTGCAGTTCATAGTGGCTACTCATTTTGAAACATTTTGGGAACTCTTCTGCCTCTAGGTTAAATGGGACACCTTTAACCTCCCTAGCGGTATGATTATTTCAGATTTTTGGTGCTGAAAGCGGTACCAATTTTTTGCATGGAAATATGTAGTTTTTTTTATTGTAGGCCTGAAAACTTGAAACAAGAAATCATAAATTATAATTTAATAAATAATCATAAAAAATAACAATATAATAATAATACATTTAATTCAATAATATAATCAAACCAAAAACACTGACATTTGAAATATAGCGCCACGTTTGCTTATCGCTGAGCAAAGTCGCAAAATTGTTTTCAGTGTCTGATGACGAATTTCCCCACGAACCATTATCACTCAATTCTGCAAGTGGTTCTGATTTACTATCACTGTTCTCTAGCCGGTTTAAAACCGATTTTGACATAAAGGGATGCTTTTTGGACGCCATGGACTTTTCTAAGTTTCCAGGCAGAAAGAACAGTCAAAATGCAGGCAGGGCACAGGACAAAGCAGTAGGGACAAAATGTATGTGAAATGGGTTGAAACAGCAATGTTTTACTATGTAAAATCGTTTAAAAAAAATTTCATTTTTTTAATTTTCAAATTTGCCCCCGGTTTCGGCGCCCGTACGTCCCGACGTCACAGGGACCGGACAACGGAAGCCGGATGCCGGCATCGGCTGGAGGAGATGGCCGGGGACGCTGCAGGGGACGCATCGTGGGAGCGAAGGACAAGGTAAGCGCTGCAGTGAATCCCTATGCAACGCTGCAGGGTATTCCCGAGTGTAGCTCGGGGTTACCGCTTTTGGTACTGAAACTCTACCCCGAGCTACATTCGGGAATACCGCCAGGGAGGTTAAGGCGGTCACAAGGGGTCAATATACTTCTATTAAAACTGCCAGAGTCAGCCAAGGTGTGCTAATTTGCATATGGAGACCCAGTCCTCTGACACTCTAATAGCACTCCAACAGGTCAGAAGAGATCTCCTCTCACAATACCATTGTACTCTAAAAAAAAGTGCCAAGGAATATTGTGAGAGAGGGGATAAAAATGGAAAACTTTTGTATTTTTTGAGTCCCAATCAAAGATTTCAAACTGTAATTCCTCGTATTCACTCTCAAGATGGTACGCTGTTAACTAACAAAGGCGGATATTCTCAAGGCATTTGAAGATGTGTTGAATCAGGAGCTACAATTCATGACAACTGACAGAATTTTCTATATTCACCTTGACCAGAATAAAACAGAAAAAAAAAATCACCACAGCTAATGGGCAAATAGTGGAATCAGAAGGAAAAGGAGACGGTTTTCTTTACTGTCCTATTTCCCAGAGTGCGACTAGAGATACCTTTGAAAAATGTCCTGTATGTCCCTACTCTTGAAACTAATCTTTTGTGAGTGAAGAAGCTCACAAAACAAAGCAATTTAGTGACCTTCCAAGATGACAGTCATGACATCATAAAAGAGAATTTCCTACTTGCAAAAGCTACATGTAGAGATGAACTGTATCAGCTGAACTGCAAAACATTCAAACTGCATTCACACATGGCACAGATGACTTGGGCACAGAAGTCCTGACATAATAAAGAAATGAACTGATAATGACTATGCAAGTAAAATAACACATAGTCCATGTGATCAAACAATGAAGTGCACCAGCTATATTAAAGGAAAAATGACAAGAAAGGCCTTTCTAAAGCAGAGTAACAGCAGAACTATAAAACCTCTGGACCTAATTAATTCAAATTGTTGTGGCCCAATGGAGAAATTGACTCCAGGAAAAAAGAGGTATTTTCTTAATTTTATAGATGATTACTTCAGGTATACTATACTGTATCTGCTACACAACAAAAGTGAAGTACCAGAGAAACTTGAACAGTATTTGGCTCAAGTAAGCAACAAATTTGGCAAAATTGCGAGTGTATTGCGCAAAAATGAACTGAATATACAGGCGATAACACGGCTGTACCATACAACCCAAAACAAGATGGGGTTGCAGAAAGAATGAACTGTACTCTATGTGAGAGTGGAAAAGCAATGCTGTTTGATGCAGATATGCCAACCACATACTGGGGGAATCAATTATGAGCGTATGATATCTCCAAAATTGACTACCAGGAAAATCAACAGAGAAAATTCTATATGAACTGTGGAATGGAAAAGCCCCAAATTTGAACCATCTAAAAATTTCTGGAAGCAAAGCTTGTGTGCCCATCCCCCAAAAAAAAATATACAAAATAGGATGCTCTCACAAATGAAGGTGTACTTTTGGGGTACAGAGAATTTCAAAAAGGATACAGATTTCTACACCAAGACACAAACAATGTAACAATCAGTAGAAGTGATATTGGTGATGAAACTTCAGTGTGTTCAAAATTTCATGAACTAACAAACACTTCAAACTGAGGGAAATTCCAGTGTCATATGAAGATAAGCAACAAAGTGACATATAATAGAAATTAAAGCAGACAATTCAAATACTGTAAAAGAAGAAACCAGGCCATAAGAGGCTTCAATCAGGAAGTGCACCAGAAACAATAAAGGCATCCCAGCCAAATGTCTGTCCTATGTTACTCGCGTAGCATTAAAACCAAAGCCAGATTCATGGGATGAGATGCAAAGACTTCCAACCCATGAGAAACAAAAGTAGATCACATTCTTTGACAAAACTGCGTACAAAAAAAAAGAATGATAGAACTGAGATCCGAAATGGGACTAATAGAAGGAGTAGTTGTTGAGTGGGGGTGTTGGAATACAATGTTCATATATTTTTGTGCTACAACTACATCAATATAAGTATTCTGTAGAGATATATTCTTCAACCTGTGGATGGCAGTGTTTCTGAGTTTGTAGCTGTCACAAGTTAGCCTACAGTTTCTTGTTTGTGTATTCTTACCTCCTTGCTGCAGTGCTGTAACTAATCCCTTTCATATGTGTGTTTGTCTGTGCTCACCTATGGGCGTCATCTGCTGTTCTCTGGGTTTTATTTCCTTCCCTTCCATCACTTCTTGGCCTGCCTCCTTGTTTGCCTGTCTATATAAGACATGCTCAGTCTAGGCCAGATTGCCTGAGCAACTTCCTAGTTGTCTGAGCTCCTGTGTGTTGCTATTGCCTGTATCCTGCATTGGCTACTTGTGTACCGACCCCGGCTTTGTTCTCTGACTGTGCTTGTTTTCCGCCTGTCCTGACCTCGGCTAGTCTATCAGATTTCCGTTTGTCTCCTCCCATTGTACTCTGCTCCTGCGAGCGGTCTCCTCATCCTCAGCTGGGCGTACCTGGGGGCCGCGACCTGGTTCCAGCTTGCTGCAAGTCCATCCCCACCATCAGGGGCTCTGGTGAAGAATCAGGCTAGTGCTTAGACTTTGCACCCTGGGGAACCCCAAGTTGAGTATCTACAAGGGCTCACTACCACAGGTGCTGACAGTAGCTGCATCTATAATAAAAGTCTATGTCTTTTCTCTATAATAGAGTTCCTATTTCCTGTTTGCAGAGATGCAGCAGATAAACTAATGTGGACTGTGCACTGTGTGTTCTGTAGGACTATATACAGTTGCAAGAAAAAGTATGTGAACCCCTTGGGATTATGTGGAGTTTTGCATGAATTGGGCATAAAATGTGCTCTGAACGTCATCTAAGTCACAACAATAGAAGAACACAGTCTGCTGAACATAATACTACACAAACATTAGATGTTGCCATGGTTTAATTGCACATAACATGTAAACATTCACAGTGCAGGGAGGAAAAACTATGTGAACCTTTGGACTTAATAACTGGTTGACCCTCCTTTGGCAGCAATAACCTCAACCAAACGTTTCCTGTAGTTGCAGATCAGACCTGCACAATGATCTGGAGTCATTTTGGACCACTCCTCTTCACAAAACTGTTTCAGTGTAGCAATATTCTTGGGATGTCTGGTGTGAATCGCTCTCTTAAGGTCATGCCACAGAATTTCAATCGGGTTGAGGTCAGGACTCTGACTGGGCCACTCCAGAAGGCGTATTCTGTGCTGTTGCAGCCATTGTTTTGTTGAATTACTTGTATGCTTTGGGTCATTGTCCTGTTGCATCACCCATCCTCTGCGGACCTTCAGTTGGTGGACAGATGGTCGTACGTTTTCCTGCAAAATGTCTTGATAAACTCTGGAATTCATTTTCCCATCAATGACAACAATCTGTCCAGGCCCTGAGGCAGAAAAGCAGCCCCAAACCATGATGCTCCCTCCGCCATGTTTTACAGTGGGGATGAGGTTTTGATGTTGGTGTGCTGTGCCTTTTTTTCTCCACACATAGTGTTGTGTGTTCTTCCCAAACAACTCAATCTTGGTTTCATCTGTCCACAGTATATTTTGCCAGTAGTGCTGTGGAACATCCAGGTGCTCTTTTGCAAACTTCAAACGTGCTGCAATATTCTTTTTGGACAGCAATGGCTTCCTCCGTGGTGTCCTCCCATGTACTCCATTGTTGTTTCATGTTTTCCTTATTGTAGATGTGTCAACAAAAATGTTAGCATGTGCCAGAGATTTCTGTAGGTCTTTAACTGACACTCTGGGATTCTTCTTTACCTCATGCAGCATTCTGTGCTGTGCTCTTGCAGTCATTTTTACAGGACGACCACGCCTAGGGAGAGTAGTAACAGTGCTAAACTTTCTCCATTTGTAGACAGTCTGTCTTACTGTGGACACATGAACATCAAGGCTTTTGGAGATACTTTTGTAACCCTTTCCAGCTTCATGCAAGTCAACAATTCTTGATGGTAGGTCTTCTGAGAGCTCTTTTCTACGTGGCATGGTTCACATCAGACAGTGCTTCTTGAAACCAGTAAACCCAAAACAGGTGTGTGTTTTTTAAGGGCAGGACAGCTGTCAGCAACACATCCAATATCATCACACTGATTGGAGTCAAGGTTGGCTCACTCCTGGCTCCAATTAGCTCTGGGAGAAGTCATTAAGCTAGGGCCTCACATACTTTTTCCTCCCTGCACTGTGAATGTTTACATGTTTTGTGCAATTAAACCATGGCAACATCTAAAGTTTGTGTAGTATTATGTTCAGCAGACTGTGTTCTTCTATTGTTGTGACTTAGATGACGTTCAGAGCACATTTTATGCCCAATTCATGGAAAACTCCACATAATCCCAAGGGGTTCACATACTTTTTCTTGCAACTGCATACAGAATCTCTAACAATGTCTTTCCTCTCCATAGTTAAACAAGCTGAATGCCTTGAGAAATCGTCCGCTGTTCCCTATTGAAAAAATAAATATAATTAGAATGAAAATACTCCCCCTTTTCATATACAGTACATCCTCCAGAATTTCTCAATGTAGATACCAAATGCCACCTTTAAACAAATAGATTAGCTTATATCCAACTTTCTTTGGCAGGGAGGTGTACCTAGGATCTGTTTAGCTATCCTATGACAACCTTGGAAGGAGGGGGGGCTGGCCATCCCAAACTTCTATAAACACTTTTTAACTGGACAAATGGCGTTTTATCATAGATGGTTAACTTTTCTACTTGATGATGCTGCGCTCTCCTTATAAGCAGTGGTGGTCGGATCCTATGAAGTCCTGACTCATCTGATTTTCAGGGGCCTAACATCACTGAATCCACAAACCTGTTAAATGAAATCTGTCATTAGAGTGTGGAAAATTCCTTACAGGTTGGACCCTAGTAGGCCTACCTTTACATTTCCAATTGTACCATTTTAGAGAACCCCATGCCTGTCACATTTTTGCAATTACCCTGATCCATTGTCATGGACTACATGCAGGTTAAAACATATACATAATGTAGTAAAAGATGGAGTATAATGCCATTTGATGAGCTAGAAAATTGTACAAGCTACCTAATTCTCACCTCTTTAGATATATACAACACCAGGTGCCTTTCATGCACAGTTTGGGATAGGTCGGTGATTCCTTCAGCCAACTAGACTTGAAGAATTGTTGGGAAATGAAAACTTTTTTTAAAAACAGCTGTTCCAAGAAAGGAGCATGCTGTTACAGACTTGTTGAGCAGCATGGGGGAGTTGATGTCCTGAATTTGGATGATGATGATTGGGATTAATTGTGGGAGGACCCCTTCATGACCATGGTATTGGCTAGCAATCAATAAATACACTACAAATTCCTATATCAAGTTCATCTCCAGAACACTTTTTTTAATTTTTTGCATACATATAAAAATCTCAATGTTTTAAAATAAAATTACTTAAACCCCCAGAACATTATATACTTTATAAAAGCAGAGCCCCTGTAGAATAAAAAAAAAGATGATAGCTGCAACTTTTCATGTTACATGATATTTGCGCAACTGTTTACAAAACGCAAATTTTCAGGAACAAATATAATAAAATGAATTTCAGTACAAAGAGACAAAACAGAATAGAAATATAAAAGATGAGTTTGCATCGAGTAAATACATACCAAACATTCCATGTCTTAAAATAGTGTGCACCCGTGATATCGCCAAAAACTACAGTGTGCAAAAATCACCATAGGTGATGCTTTAAAAGCATTTATGGCTCATTAGTTTAGAGTTAAATAGGAGCTCTTGTGCTAGGATTATTGTTCTCACTCCGATGTTCGTGGCGATATATCACACATGTCGGACGATCGTGATTTACATGCTTTTGCACAGGTGTGCAGAGCAACGGGGGTTAGGACATTTTTTACAAACATTTTAATATATTTTATCATAATTAACATTTTGCAAACTTTTTCTTTTATTTTTTTAATGTATATTTACTTGATTGCTGTCACAAGGGGTTAATAAGGGGACATTGGCCAGGTGACAGGTACTCTTTAAGGGTTTAATAGACCCCCAATGTCTCCTCTGCCCTTCACACCATCTAACCAAGCACAGATCAGCTTGGTTAAATGTGTCCCCTGGCTGTACTGGCCAGGAAAGGGTGCATCTGAAACCGGAAGTGACATCACTTCATCATGGATTTGCCTCAGGCTCACAGTGCTCTCCCTCCCCTAGCTGATGGTTGTGTTCCTGGCCTCCAGTAACAGCAGGGATCCCGGGAACCATGAAGGTGGGGGGGGGGGGTTCATTGGCAGTTAGCTAAACAAAAAGCACACAAGTTGATGGTTGCTACTGGCTTCTAGAATTTAGTTTTATCTTTTTGATAAGTACAAAAATTATCTTTTGATCCTGCCAGAAATCTTGGTAACTAATAACTTGCTCTCAGGCTACGCTGCATTGTCATCAGTTGGGATTGATTTAATAATACTGAAGAGAGCAAAATCTGGTGCAGCTCTGCATAAAAACCAATGAGCTTCCAGGTTTTATTGTCAAAGCTTAATTGAACGAGCTGAAGTTAGAAGCTGATTGGCTACCATGCACTGCTGCACCCAATTCTGAGTGCACCAGTTTTAGTAAATCTTCCCCATTGTGTCCAGCTACCACCAAGGCCAGGGATGAGGGAAGCTGCCTGTTATGGTTTGCAAAAAGCATTGCAAATCTTGTGTGAATTTAATCCACTACGCAGCAGCTTCACTGAAATCTATAGGAGGCAAATCTTATTAAATTATGCCCATTTGTAGGGCTAATAGGGAATAAACTAATAGCCAAGCTATTGTCAAATAAAAAGCATGGAATGTCAGACAGTATCATGGGAGACATGTACCCATGCCAAAATGAAAAATCTTAATAATAAATACATAGTTAGCCTTCTATAAGAGTGGCAACACCCACAGACAATATGGATGGTGGAAGTCTACCCTTTTATAGAAAGGTGGTTGGGTTTCTAATTATTGACTCTTGTGACTCTGCTGACCAGAGAAAAAGCTATGCACTGCATTATAAGCTGTTCCTTATAATTTACTGGGCTTTTCCTTGTATATTATATAGTCAAATAGGTAGTTCCTTATATACAGTATAACAGGTGGTGAACCTGCAAATGTGTTGGCCAAACGTTTGCGAATCACTGTTAGCAGTGAACCCAAACCTCATCTACTAATGACTACAGGACCCCTCCCCTCTATGTCTCAAAAATACCATAAAACTGCAACATCTCCTCAGTGAGAATACCAAGGCAGCAACACAATCCTAAAGAAGGATTAAATGTTCAATTCAATTCAAATTCAAAATTAAAAACGTTCTAGCTGGAGTTCCAATGTATTTTTTTTTACATTAACCATCTTGTAACTTGCATTCTGTATCCCTTTAAATTAGGTTAACAGTAGTAGAAGAAAACAAATCAAAATATATATATAATATATATAATATATAAATGTTAGGGAAGTAATCTTACCTGAAGAAGCTCTAATAGGAGCAGATAAATAAAGGATCAGTAAAAGCGATATGTCCAGTAGGCATCTCTCCATTGCCCAGTTGCAGATCACACTTCTACCTGAAATAAATGTTTTCTCCAGTGTTTGGAAGAACCAGATGAACCTCTATTTGGATTCAGTTGGCAGAGGTATAATCTTCTCCCACTTCCTTGTGCTGTTAATCTTGCATATCTAGGTGTGTCTTGTTAGCCTTCTCCCAGTGCCAAGTAAGTCCCTTACAAATAAGGTTTATACAGTATTCACAACTCTGGAATGTGACATATTGGCACCAAGAAGATGACATGAAGAAGACAAGAATCCATTTCATATTTAGGGCCTTTATCCATAGGTCTTGGTTCACTTCAGAAATTCTTCTCTACCTGTACAAGTCTATTGGAATGCAAAAGCAGCTCAGGCAGGTTAGAAGGAGGTCAACAGCACCTGCAATGAATTCTGATTTATCAAACCTATGTTAAAAACTGTGCTGCATTTGCCCATCAGAACCCACTGAAGTCAGAATTTTGTGGTGTTTTTATGAAATTTCCTCTGAAATCTGTTGCTAACAAGAACATTATTGGTCTCTTTTATATACCATGTATGGAGTGATATGATGGGGTTTTGCTCAAGTGTAGTGCTTACCAATGAGTCCACTCCAGCCAGGTAGTCCTGTTCTAGGGTTTGTTGGCTCACTTTTGTTTAAAAAGAAAGTAAACGTTTCACACAACCAACGGTTGCCCTTGCAGGGGTTTCCAATACCACTTCAGAACACAAAATTGCAATGTTCTTAATCTTCTGGTCTTAAGCTTAGGCTTTTGGTATGGTCCCTCAGACCGATTTACAGCACCACTGAACTTACAGGTGACCTCTGCACCTTTCTTGCAGCTATCTCAGCTCTCAGATCTCCCTGCTGCCTGACCCAATCCCTGACCTGGGTAGGAAGCCTCCTGTCACCTAGGTGGAGCCCTGAATTTTAACCATCCCCAGGACTATAAAGGATGTGACCACCTGTACACATACAGCCTCCTGGTCTTTGGTAAAACTTAGAGACATGGGTAGAGGCTTCTCCCATTCTAAAACTCTTGGAAGTCTCTGGACTCAAGACCCCAAGCTTGGTGTTACAAATCTAGAGAAAACTAAAAAGGCAATTTTTCAAAACAGACACTCAAGAGCCCCTCAATCAGAACCCTGTGTGCAATTTACCTCTTCTAACACAGTATATTTTATCATTTTTTAATTTATAACCAGTACTTATATAGCCCTGTTACGTTACGTAGCGCTTTACATATATATTGTACATTCACATCAGTCCCCAACCCTCAAGGAGCTCACAATCTAAGGTCCCTAACTAACATTCATATATACACATACTATGGCTAATTTACCTACCAGTATGTCTCCGGAGTGTGGGAGAAAACCAGAATACCTGGAGGAAACCCACACAGGCACAGGGAGAACATGCAGACTCCATGCAGGTAGTGCTGAGGCTGGGATTCAAACCATTGACCCTAGTACTGGCAGGCGGAAGTGCTAACCACCTAGCCACTGTGCTGCCCAGTATGTATATATATATATATATATATATATATATATATATATATATATATATATATATATATATATATATATATATATATATATATATATATACACAAACCTCAAAAAATGAAAGGAACACTTTTTAATCAGAGTATAGCATCAAGTCAGTGAAACTCCTGGGATATTGATCTGGTCAGTGAAGTAGCAGAGGGGGTTGTTAATCAGTTTCAGCTGCTTTGGTGTTAATTAAATTAACAACAGGTGCACTAGATGGGCAACAAGAGACGACCCCCAAAATAGGAATGGTTTTACAGGTGGAGGCCACTGACATTTTTTTTCTTACTCATCTTTTCTGACTGTTTTTCACTAGTTTTGCATTTGGCTAGGGTCAGTGTCACTACTGGTAGCATGAGGCCATACCTGGACCCTACAGAGGTTGCACAGGCAGTCCAACTCCTACAGGATGGCACATCAATACGTTCCATTGCCAGAAGGTTTGCTGTGTTTCCCAATACAGTCTCAAGATCATGAAGGAGATTCCAGGAGACAGGCAGTTACTCTAGGAGAGCTGGACAAGTGTTGTTTTCATACACCCCTTTTAATAACTTCAGACCAGACATTAAACATTTCTATAATAAAAGTCTATGTCTTTTCTCTATATTAGAGTTCTTATTTCCTGTTTGCAGAGAATCCAATTAATGGTGTCTTCAGTGGCTGACTTGGGCAAGGCAGAAAACAGGCAAGCCCCATGTACACGGCGACCCCGGGATGCGGACCCCTGTCCTTTTTATAATGCCACAGGATCAGTGGGTCGGACCCAAAACAGCCAGCCAAGAAATCTTGAGAGCAGAGGCAAATAAAATTAACCCCTTCCCTTCTGCTAGAGCAGTCATACTTATTGACTATCATAGGCAACCTGCCTACACGCTGCTCTCAGGCACAGTGCTTGAATCGAGATCAAGGCCAGGTAGGTATAAGGGGAGGCTGTTGGGGGGTTTGGGGGGGCAGGGGGAGCCGAGCTGTATACAGATGGTTTTTTTACCCTAATGCAGAGAATACCTTTAGAATCACTGTGAGACTTCCCACAAATCTGTAATTCAAAATATTTTTATATTTTACATGTTGCTGTATGAAAAGAATCCCATAACCAGCCTCCAAATGAATGTCATTTTATTTAATTAGCAAAGTTCTTCCCATATGATTTGGTGATGGTAGCTTGCTATGCCATACTCCACAGGCCAACAATAATCTTCAAAAATTATCTTCATTTACTATTAATTTGTGAAAATGTTTTTGCATTTGAAAATTTTGGGTTGAACTAGTTGTTATTATTATTAACAATGTTCTGTTAGGGTGCATTTAGCACTTTGCTCATTGCACTGTATATTACAAAATTCTAAGTTCTCATTTGTTTGCTTTCTGATACAAGAACAATATTCTCTATTACAAAAGTGTTACCGGTGTCTCTGTTTTTTTCCAGAGAAGTAGTTTCCAGTTTGTATTTTACTACTTACTTATCAACAGACATGAGACGTTATGTAAGTGCCAGGGATTAGCTTCATAGAATACGGACAGTTTCTGGTTTGGCAGGTATTGTGTTATGTTATGTTTCACTTTTAAATCCGATCTCCTGTATGATTCTGTAAAATAATGAGCAATGAGTTTTGTCTAAGGCCCCATGTACACGGGACGTTTCTGAACAATGGAAACTGACTGCTGGAAAATGTAGGTTAAAAAACATCTGTTTAGCCGCGTTTGCATAGCGCGTTTATGTGCGTTTGTGTTTAGAAGCGTTTATTAAAGATAAACACAGGAGGACCTCCCATATGCCCAGAATGCACTGTGTGGTAAATTATTAACTATTTCAGACTGTTTCAGAGAAATACAAAGAGTAGAAGCAGAGACAGCAGTAAGTGTTGAGATAATTAGGTGTGAGTTGCTCATTAACATTTCTATTGTTTCCAAGGGTGGGAAGGTGTCTGCTGGAGTGAGACATTAAGGCCACCTGGCAGGGGGTCTTCATGAGGAAGTTGAGGTGTGAATGTGCATTAACATATCTTTTGTTTCCAAGGGTGGGAGAGGTCTGAGGTGTGAATTGGTCATTACAATGTGTGACAAGCTTGGTAGGAACATCCTGTGTTCAGTGTTTGTCCATCTGAGCACCTTGAAAACTCTTTGCATGCATTTTTAATGATGAAAAAAGGCTCTGGGCAGCATTGGGAACTGGAAGAGTTAAAAAAAAATTCAAACGCTTATAAACACGATTTGCTGCTTTAAGACACTTTTAGACGCATTTACAAGGTTTTGCATTTGAAACACTGATAAAATCGACGTCGTAACACAAGTTTGTTGCGTTCAAAAAAAGACTGTAAACTCAACTGACTGTAAACGAAGATGTGTACATGGACACATAGGAAAACATTAGGGAGAGTTCAGGGGCTGCTGAAAAAAATACTGAACAGTTCCTAAAAGTGAGTTTATCAGCTGCAGTGTACATGAGCCCTAATAGTGTTGTAATTCCTTCTGGGGGGGGGGGGTTCACACTGATTTTCATTTCTGTGCGACTCACATGAAGTTCTGTGTGGTACAATTTCATCCCATTTATTTTGGTTGAGCTGAAATTCCACTGCATTGCACCAACAGTAGTGCATGCACTACTGCAATCTGATCGCATGTTACTTCTGTTCCTTGCCATCCGGTGTTGGCAATCATATTGCCTTTGAAAGCTTTGTTTGGGGCGTCACTAAAAATTGACACCTGCTGCAGATCACAACTGCAGTGTGTTTTGAATGCGGTGCAGAAATATGCATGGAGTAGGGCTTTCCCGCACAGCGTTCTGGTATTTACAACAGGTGTAATGAATGTAACACGTGTTACCCCATCAGGGCTCCTATTTTGTTTTTATTAACTATTTGTGTTACTGCAATACAGATATTAATCTCTTCTTGTCGATGTAGTGCATATATGCAGCCTTTTGGTGGATGGGCATTACCATCGAGGGGCAGCATAAATGCGGCTCACAATAAACAACTCTTTGTGATGGGAGCGTGTGCCCTGAGCACCCCCAGAACACACATTAGTGGAGACCAGAAAGCTTCCATACTTGTGATCGGGAGCTTTCCAATCATTGTGGCTGCTGTGACAGCCAACCACAGCGGTCACATAACCCAAATGCCCGCCTCTGCCTCCCAGCATTTAAAAGCTCCAAAAGGGCACTTTCATAGGTATTAAAACTAGTCAAACATGTATTATTACTGGGTCATGAACGGGGGGGGGGGGGGGGTACACCTAACAAGGAATAGAAAGCAGGAGGGTATTTTTCAAGTCTTAATTTTTATGTTTTATTTCTTTATTTTTTTTACATTAGTCTATCATTATAATGAGGGGCTTTTGGCTCCTTGTGGCCCCCATGAGGCTCCTTTTGGTGTAGCTCACCAAAATGAGAAGATTGATTTCATTATCTTGTGTATGCATTAAAATTTCGTCATTTTGGCACTTTATTACTTTCTTCATTATTATACCCTTTGTAGGCTATCCTGGTATATGTGAGCTGCCTAACGAAAGTCATTGGTTCCAAAAACCAGATGCAGTTAATAGATATTATCAGACTATAATAACCAGCATCTAGTAGTGTCTCATATCTGGACATTTTAATAAATGAAATTTACCATAAATATCAAAATATGATATACCAAATATCAAAATATGCAAAGTGCCCAATGAGAAAGTGTCATAGAATATACAGGGAATAGATTACCCAGATCACACTACAGAGGGATGTGTCAATAAACAAAAACATTTCCAACTTTAACCGCTTTCCCGCCGCTCTATAGCAGAAATACTGCTACAGGACGGTAGGGCTGTGCAAAATCACACGCATATATATATAAATATATATATGTGATTTTGCATACCCGCGATGCCATTTGCGGCCTCAGCTGTCGATCACCGGGTCCCAGCTGGTGATCCCCCGTCGGCACCCGGCGATCGCCATTCAAAGCAGTGTGCTGACTCAGTAAAACACTCCCAGCACACAGTTAACTCTTTGATCGCCCCAGATGTTAACCCCTTCCTGCCCAGTGTCATTAGTACAGTGTCAGTGCTGTTTATTAGCACTGATCACTGTATTAGTGTTACTGGGGATGTCAGTGACAGTTAGTCAGTTCCCCCCCAGTGTCAGAATGCCCGCCACAGTCCCGCAGTAAGTTGATGATCGCCGCCATTACTAGTATATATTTTTTTAAAAATCCAGTATCTATACTGCCATTTGTAGATGCCATAACTTTCACGTAAACCAATTAATTTGCACATATTGGGATTTTTTTTTAGGAAAGACATTTGGCCTAAATTTATGACGAAATTTGATTTTTCAAATTTTTATTTTACAGGACATGTTACATAGTTACATAGTTAGTCTGGCTGAAAAAAGACAAAAGTCCATCCAGTTCAACCATAGAAAAGAAAAAAAAAAGTTATAATCCTACACCCACAGTTGATCCAGAGGAAGGCAAAAAAAATCCAGAAAAGCAGAAAAGCATGATCCAATTTGCTCCTGCTGGGAAAAAAATTTCCTTCCTGATCCCCCGAGAGGCAATCGGATATTCCCTGGATCAACTTTACCTATAAATGTTAGTATCCAGTTATATTCTGTGTATGCAAGAAACAATCCAGGACTTTTTTGAAGCAATTTACTGAGCTTTCCAGAACCAACTCTTGACGGAGTCTATTTCACATTTTCACAGCTCTCACTGTGAAGAAACCTTTCTGTATTTGGAGATTAAACTTCTTTTCCTCCAGACGTAAAGAGTGCCCCCTTGTCCTCTGTGATGACCTCAGGGTGAATAACTCTACACCGAGTTCACTATATGAACCACTGATGCATTATACATGGAGATCATATCCCCCCTTATGTATTATACATGGAGATCATATCCCCCCCTATGTATTATACATGGAGATCATATCCCCCCTTATGTATTATACATGGTGATCATATCCCCCCTTATGTATTATACATGGAGATCATATCCCCCCTTATGTATTATACATGGAGATCATATCCCCCCTTATGTATTATACATGGAGATCATATCCCCCCTTATGTATTATACATGGAGATCATATCCCCCCTTATGTATTATACATGGTGATCATATCCCCCTTATGTATTATACATGGAGATCATATCCCCCCCTTATGTATTATACATGGAGATCATATCCCCTCTTATGTATTATACATGGTGATCATATCCCCCCTTATGTATTATACATGGAGATCATATCCCCCTTATGTATTATACATGGAGATCATATCCCCCCCTTATGTATTATACATGGAGATCATATCCCCCCCTTATGTATTATACATGGAGATCATATCCCCCCCTTATGTATTATACATGGAGATCATATCCCCCCCTATGTATTATACATGGAGATCATATCACCCCCTTATGTATTATACATGGAGATCATATCCCCCCCTTATGTATTATACATGGAGATCATATCCCCCCCTTATGTATTATACATGGAGATCATATCCCCCCTTATGTATTATACATGGAGATCATATCCCCCCTTATGTATTATACATGGAGATCATTTCCCCCCTTAATCTCCTCTTCTCAAGAGAGAATAAATTCAGTCCCTCTAATCTTTCCTCGTAGCTGAGCTCCTCCATGCCTCGTATCAGTTTGGTTGCCCTTCTCTGTACTTTCTCCAGTTCCTCAATGTTCTTTTTGTGAATTGGTGCCCAAAACTGAACTGCATATTCCAGACGAGTTATCACTAATGATTTGTACCGGGGGAAATGATATCTCTCTCTCTGGAGTCTATACATCTTTTAATACAAGAGAGGATTTTGCTCGCTTTAGAAACCGCAGCTTGGCATTGCATGCCATTATTAAGCTTGTGATCTACCAGAACCCCCAGATCCTTCTCCACCATTGATTCCCCCAGTTGTACTCCCCCTAATATGTATGATGCATGCATATTCTTAGTCCCCAAGTGCAGAACCTTACATTTATCAACATTAAACCTCATTTGCCACATAGTTGCCCAATTACACAGAGCACTGAGGTCGGCTTGTAAGTTGTAGACATCCTATAAAGACGTTATTCCACTGCATAGCTTGGTGTCATCTGCAAAGACTGAAATGGGATTGTTAATATCAGACCCTATATCGTTTATAAATATATTAAGTAAGTAAGGGTCCCAACACTGAAGTTTCGGGTACCCCACTGACACTCCTAGACCATTCAGAGTATGAATCATTAACCACTCATTGTACTCTTTGAATACAATCTTTTAATTACAAAAAGTAAAAAATATTGTTTTTTTCAAAAAATTGTCTGTCTTTTTTTGTTTATAGCGCAAAAAAAAAAATTGCAGAGGCGATCAAATACCACCGAAAGAAAGCTCTATTTGTGAAAAAAAAGGACACAAATTTAATTTGGGTGCAGCAATGCGTGACCGCGCAATTGTCAGATAAAGTAATGCAGCACCGTATCGCAAAAATGGCCTGGTCAGCCCTACTTCTGAATTCCCCAATTAGATGCAAAGCTTCTTTAGAGAGATTAGATGCAAGCGTTTCCTTGTAGTAGTGCAATTATGCAAATAGTTACCAGCATAAGTTTAGGTAATAATGGGTGCTGTCACTCTGCTCCTAATAACTGCTGTATGAGAAACAATAATCTGTGCCAAGGTTTGCTTATAGTGTTTGTCAGCAAAAAAAGAAAAAAAAACATATTTAACTACTTGCCCTCTGGGAGATTTTACCCCTTTCATGCCATTTTTTTTGCTATCAGCAATGCTCTACTTAAGCTGACAATTGCATGCAACGCTGCACCCAAATGAATAATGTATAATTATTTTTTTACGTAAATACTTTCTTTTGGTGGTATTTGATCACCACTGTGATTTTTAGTTTTTATTATATACACGAAAAAAAAACCCAAGAATTTTGAATAAATAAATACATTTTTTTACTTTCAGCTATAAAACATGTCCAATAAAAAATTCAAAATATCAAATTTCTTCATACATTTAGGCCAAAATGTATTCTGCTACATGTCTGTGGTAAAAAAAAATCCCAATAAGAGCATAGTATTTGGTTTGTGTGAAAGTTATAGAATCTACAAACCAATTTTTTTAAATACTAATAATGGTGATCAGCGACTTTTAGTGGGGCTGTGATAGTGCGGCAGGCAATCTGACACTAGGTGATGCTAGCTGGGGGGTACACTGACTGACACTGACATCAATAGTGACACTAATACAGTGATCAGTGTTGATACTATACACCGGTGTTTATCCACAAGTCCCCAGGTGTGCTGGCACGAAACAACATAATGGCGGATGTATACCGCCTAATGTTATCTCCTGTGTTGTTCGCTGACAGTCATTAGTATCAGCGCGCATTGATACCCGGGGCCTTCTCTATAGTTCTGGCCACTCCCAGCCACTATAAAATCAGAGGGTGGGGCCAGGAGTAGTGCAGAGGGCGGGAGCAGAAGAAGGGGGTGGTGGCTTTCTGTGACAGCGCTGTGCACAGAGCAGGAGCACATGGCTTGCATTGGGAGGTGAGAACCTACAGCTGCGGAGACACAGAATGCAAGGCATGGTGGAAGGAGGAGGGCAGAGAGCCGTGAGCCACAAGCCGCTGGAGCACATTGCTGGATCTGGAGGTGAGATCCATTTACAGCCGTGATATTGCAGAGTATGGGGGGAGGAAGCAGAGCGCCACCAGAGCACATGGCTGTATGGGAAGTAAGATCTTCTGAGAGATATAGAGTGCTGGAGGAGGGGTATAAAAGAGGCAGGGAGTGACATCCAGTGTGACAGCAGCGATGCAGACTGCAGAGAGCAGAAGCACATCGCTGGATCAGACTGAATGTAGCAAGATATGAGAGGATACTATCTTTTTGTTATCATACCATAAATATACATAAAGCTATTATGATCTCCTTTCCTGCTTTATTCAGTCTCCTCCAGCCACATGTTCCCTCTTTCTGCTCCCGCTCTCTGCTCTCCCTCTCTGCTCCCCCTCTCTGCTCCTGCTCTCTGCTCCCGCTCTCTGCTCCCCCTCTCTGCTCCCGATCTCTGCTCCCGATCTCTGCTCCCCCTCTCTGCTCCCGCTCTCTGCTCCCCCTCTGTGCTCCCCCTCTGTGCTCCCGCTCTCTGCTCCCACTCTCTGCTCCCCCTCTCTGCTCCCGATCTCTGCTCCCGATCTCTGCTCCCACTCTCTGCTCCCACTCTCTGCCCCCCCTCTCTGCTCCCGATCTCTGCTCCCGCTCTCTGCTCCCGATCTCTGCTCCCCCTCTCTGCTCCCACTCTCTGCTCCCACTCTCTGCTCCCACTCCCTGCTCCCACTCCCTGCTCCCCCTCCCTGCTCCCCCTCTCTGCTCCCCCTCTCTGCTCCCGCTCTCTGCTCCCGCTCTCTGCTCCCCCTCTCTGCTCCCGCTCTCTGCTCCCACTCTCTGCTCCCACTCTCTGCTCCCACTCCCTGCTCCCCCACCCTGCTCCCGCTCTCTGCTCCCCCTCTCTGCTTCCGCTCTCTGCTTCCGCTCTCTGCTCCCGATCTCTGCTCCCCCTCTCTATTCCCAATCTCTGCTCTCCCTCTCTGTTCCCGCTCTCTGCTTCCGCTCTCTATTCCCAATCTCTGCTCTCCCTCTCTGCTCTCCCTCTCTATTCCCAATCTCTGCTCTCCCTCTCTGTTCCTCCTTTTGCATTCAGCGCTGCTATACACTGAATGTCACCTCTGTTTCCAGCCGTTTGCTTCATCTACAGCTTGCTGATCAGATCCAATGTTCCATGAGCTGTAGATCTGAACATTTTTTTCAGGGGTTCCCCAAGATCTCAAACATTTTGCAAAGGGTTCCTCAAAGGCAAAAAGGTTGAGAAACACTGCTATACACTGTCACTGTGCTAATGACATTGGCTGGAAATGGGTTAACATCTAGGGGAGATCAAGGGGTTAACTGTGTGCCTATCAATGTGTAATGTATTTACTGTGTGCTGATTTTACTAAATGATCTTGTTTTCTTTTTTCTCTTGTTCCTTCAGTGTACAGTGCCCAGTGCTGTTTATCAACACTGGGCACAGTTCTGTGATTTGCTAAGCCAATCAGCAGGTCCCATTGATCAATCATTGGCTGGGACCTGCTGATTGGCTTGTGCCAGATCACAGCACAGCCGGCTTAGTGGGCACACGGGGGCACCCCGATCCTGAAGAACGGATCACACACTAGGTACATGATCCAGGGCAGAGCAGTCACCCTGCCAACATAGATGTAAATGGGGCGGTCCACAAGCGGTTAATACATTTCAAATAAGTATAGAAAAATACCTGTTTTGCCTGAAATCCGGAGATCTCCTAACTTCTTCCTGTGCTCTCTGCTGCACTGAAATCTCAAGCATTGTTATGAGACATGTGTGATTTGTTTTGTTAGGGATCAAAATTTGGACAACATTTTTGCGATTCGGAGATTTAGATGTATACGCATCATAATATTAACAAATTTCAATGAATTTGAAATAAATAATAATGAAAAAGGCAATTCATTGGTTTCTGTCGGATGACATGATGTGACAGTTTGGGCCTTTGTTAATATTTGAAGCATCTGAAATAATGTAACGACATAACAAATGATTCACATTGTTTCGAATCCATTTCTTTTTTATTTTGCATTAACATTTTTCATTATTATAAAAAACGCACTACATATGAAATGGAAACACATCCAATACGCACAGAAAAATGGAATGAGCTGATTGGGCGATATCGACTGGAGTCATTTGTATCCAAAAGAACGAATAGAACAAATTTCATTTTGGATTCATTTGTTATATTAGGATTTGGAGATTCTGATGGATCCACCTCCATTCAACCCAAATACAACAAGTGGAAATCATAACTTTTATACCTTACTGTTTTTATTACTGACTCTGAGAACTGGAGGACATGGATACAAATTTGGGGTCTCTGTGCCCAAACCAGCATTGACTGCTTCAACACCCCCCTAGACTCAGAGACTCTAAGCAGTGTTAATATAATCAGCTCAAAACAACCTGATGCTGAAGTCTCTGGCTGTAATCTGTTTATTAAGGTGTGATGTGATTACTGTGTCTTTATCGCATTGTTAACCAATACACGCCCGGCCAATAGCCAAAAGGCGGCCAGCAAAATGTACTGCATTTCCGGTTGGATGCCAAATGGCGTCCTCCCACACATGCGCAGTTCGCGCTCCTGCAGAGCCGCGCAGCGGCGCGATCTGTCACCGGCCGTGTACCTCGGACACGGCCGATGACAGATCTGAGTATCGGCCCCGTTGCCAGTACCATGTGACCTGCTGTGACCAATCACAGCAGGTCACATGACAGTTGTATACAATGGATGGCTTCATTCATGCCATCCATTGTATACTACTGTCTAGCTGTGAATGGTCACAGCTAATCACATGCACATTGTGGCCAAATCACAGCTAAGCGCAAAAAAAAAAAAAACCCTGAATGAATCGATGTCATTCAGGTAAATGCTTGCTTATAGCAAAGTAATTCTTTGCTATAAGCAAATTGTGTAATAAAAAAAAAAAAATACTGATCACTTCCCCAAAGTAGTACAATGTTACTATGGTAAAATTGTACTACTTTGGACATAGTGAAATATGAAAAAAAATCTGAAAAAAAAGAAAAAAATGTAATAAAAAATTTAAAATAATTAAAAAAAATAAAAAAAAATTAAATTTTTTTTTTTTTTTTTCATACTGTCACCAGTCAGTGTCCCTGATCACCGCCATGCCAGTTATATGAAGACGCTGTACTGCACTGGTGACAATATGTAAAAAAAAAATAGTGAAAATAATTTTTTGCATTTTTTCATTTTCCAAAAATGATGGCAAAAAAGAATACAACTTCAAAAAACTCGCCATGCCTCTTATGAAATATGTCGGACTGTCTACTCTGCAAAAAGGGGTCATTTGGGGGATATCTGTACTGTTCTGACATTCTTGGACCTCAAGAAATTAGATTGGCCGTCAGAACTTCAGGATTGATCAATATTCAGATCTATACCATAGTTTGTGAACTCTATAACTTTCCTACAAACTAAATAATACATCCTAATTTGGGTTATTTTCACCAAAGACATGTAGCAGAATACATCTCGGCCTAAATTTATGAAGAACAATTATTTATTTGCAAACTTTTATAACAGAAACAAAGAAAAACATGTTTTTTTTCAAAATTTTCGGTCTTTTTTTGATAGTTTAGCAAAAAATAAAAACCCCGGCGGTCATTAAATACCACCAAAAGAAAGCTCTAGTTGTGTGCAGAAAATGATAACATTTTAGTTTGGGTACAATGTTGTATGACCGCGCAATTGTCATTCAAAGTGTGAGAGCGCTGAAACCTGAAAAATGGCATGGGCAGGAAGGGGGGAAAATTGCCCAGTATTCAAATGGTTAATTGAGATAAGTGAGTCACCTATTGTCCTCCTGGAGCTTCCTAAAAACAATTTCATCATGCACATCTCTGTTTGTCATCAGCTCTACTTAGTTCTCCCCTGTGAACTAAAGAATACCTCCCTCTATGAAGAACAGCTCCCATCTGTAAAGAGCACCTCCCTACTATGTTTTGGAGATGAGAAGAGGAGAGGCTGTGACAGACCCAACCAGGATAGGGTCTTTTGGAGGGGACTGTAGCCTAGCCTCTTGCCTACTGACTATGGGCTCTGGCATTTGAGGGGGCTGTATTCTTTGGGAGGTGAGTTCATGGGGGACCTTTTGGAGTGGTTTTCCTGTTGATTCAAGTCCATGTCCGATCTCCCACAGTACACAGAACATGGAAATGCAATTATTTTAGTAAAAATAAACTGCTAAATACCTTTTCTCATCAGCAGTTAGAGCAGTCTTGTGACTTCAGCAGATCACTGGATAAAGCTTGTAGGAGGAGTTTTCTTTCTGCTCTAGGAGGATGCAGAACCCCTGACCTCTGTCTAGACAGTGCTGATTGGCCCTGTGCTGAACACATGCACTCTCCCAAGAAAAAAAGAGGAGGGGCAGAGAAAACAGGAAATGGCCCTTTTACACAATGCAGGTAATTAACTCCTTAGGTTCTACAGTGAGTATAACAAGCATGCTCTACTGCATTTACAGACTGAGTTTACTGTTGTGGGTTTAGTAACACTCAATCATAGGTACTGAGTAACATCCCGCTAGGGTCCCAGTGCCATCTAATTTACTATTTTAAAACTAAAGATAATGCAGCCATTGTATCTAAGGACTGTTAACCACTTGCCTACCAGGCACTTATACCCCCTTCCTGCCCAGGCCAATTTTCAGCTTTTAGCGCTGTTGGACTTTGAATGGCAGTTGCGCAGTCATGCAACACAGCACCCATATAAACATTTTTTTCATTTTTTTCACACAAATAGAGCTTTCTTTTGGTGGTATTTACTCACGCTGGGTGCTTTATTTTTTGCACTATAAACAAAAAAGAGCAAACATTTTGAAAAAAAAAGTTTTTCTTTGTTTCTATTATAAAATTTTGCAAACAGGTAATTTTTCTCCTTCACTGATGAGCGTTTATGAAGCTGCACCGATGGGCACTGATAGGCAGCACTGATGGGCACTGAGAGGCAGCACTGATGGGCACTGATAGGCAGCACTGATGAGGCTGGACTGATATGCAACAATGATGGGCACTGATAGGTGGCACTGATGGGCAGCACTGATGGGTGGCACTGACTTGTGGCACTGCTGGGCACTGACTGATGGCAGCGCTGGTCACTGATGAGTGGCACTGTTGGGCGGCACTGATGGGCACTGGTGGGTGTTTTATTTTTTGCACTATAAACAAAGAAAGAGCAAACATTTTGGAAAAAAAAGTTTTTCTTTGTTTCTATTATATGCAAACAGGTAATTTTTCTCCTTCACTGATGAGTGTTTATGAAGCTGCACTGATAGGCAGCACTGATGGGCACTGATAGGCAGCACTGATGGGCACTGAGAGGCAGCACTGATGGGCACTGAGAGGCAGCACTGATAGGCACTGATAGGCAGCACTGATGGGCACTGATAGGCAGCACTGATGAGGTGGCGCGGATAGGCGGCACTGATGGGCACTGATAGGCGGCACTGATGGGCACTGATAGGCGGCACTGATAGGCGGCACTGATGTGCACTGATAGGCAGCACTGATAGGCAGCACTGATGAGCTGGCACTGATGAGGCTGCACTGATATGCAACAATGATGGGCACTGATAGGTGGCACTAATGGGTGGCACTGACTTGTGGCACTGCTGGGCACTGACTTATGGCAGCGCTGGTCACTGATGAGTGGCACTGTTTGGCGGCACTGACGGGCACCGGTGGGTGGCACTGGTAGGTGGTACTACTAGGCACTGCTGGGCACAGGTGAATGGCACTGCTGGGCACAGGTGGGTAGCACTGATAGGTACAGGTGGGTGGCACTGCTGGGCACTTCTGGGCAGCACTGCTGGGCACAGGTTTGCGGTACTGGTGGGTGGCACTGCTGGGCACTGATTATCAGTGTCCTGATTATCGGTGTCAATCCGTCCTTTGACAATTGCCGGTTCTGGGCAGTACTTTCTTCACATTGTGACAGCGTGAGGAAAGTGCAGCCGATAACCGACAACTGCACGTGGTAAAAGCCGCTGTGACTGGCCTTTTACCACATCACATGATCAGCTGAAACATAGGTGGTATGCGTAGCTTGCAAGCTCTACTCTTCAAATTATGAGCCACATGATTACTGCAAGGTGGGCATAGCAGATATCACCATGGTAGTGGAAACAAATTGATTGAAGCTTAGAAAAGATTTGATTGACCTGTAGTGACTATGATGTCAATAATCAGTTGGAGAAAAAACCTTGCAGAGCAAACTTGGAATCTTCTGCTCTGTTCTATTCTGATATATAATCCGACACATCAATGGTTCTGTGCCAACATGATTTATCACTGTATTCTTCTTTTTTCTAAAGATACAGAGCTAAATACAACGAGAACCACCAGAAGGATGACAGCCAGACATGTGGCAATGATGACTCCATTGGAGATGCCTCTGTTCAATGGTTCTGCGGACTCCTCTGCACAAAGAAAACACAAAATTGATTTATGGTATCATAGAAATCAAAGAAAATCATAACTATTTTTTTAGGTTTAAAATTCTAAACCAGATAAGGAAATCTTTTGCTTTTCAGCTGTTGAAGAAAGGTATCGATGAAGGCAACCCTACACTAATTGCACATGTTGGTGAATGTCAGTGACAACAGCAACTCAGCAGCAGCAGTCTGTCAGGGCAGTCCAGTGGTGTTCAAGCTATTGATACCTCCCATGAAGGTATCTTCTTCTATTTAACCATCAGATACTGTGGATAGGGTAGGGTAGTAGGGGGTGGTTTGTATTAGAAATTTTTTGATTAGGTGCAGTTATCCTTTAGATGGCAAGTTTTGATGTACAAGTCCTCTAAAATATAACTGCATCTTTGTTTTAAAAACGTATAACCTTGTGAGTGGGATAAATTGTTTTAACTTTTTCAGTGTATGAGGTCTGCACTATTGTGTTTCTGCTGCCGAACAGCTGGCATCCTTATTTCTCAATGCCATTCTGAGGTGAGAGGTACAGAGGATCAGAAGAGATCTTTTGGATGTCTAAGGTCGGTTCATTAAGTGCTCTGGAATAAGATTGAAGAATGTGTCAAACACAAGGCCCACTGCTGAATCCAGCCCACCAGGCCATTTCATGTGGCTCTTGCATGTCTCCTGCAGCTGAGGCACCTCCTCCTCTCTGCCCCCACCTTGTCTCTGCAGACTGCAGAAGGGAGAAAGACAGAACTCCTCTGCCAGATCCTGCTCTTCTCTGTGCAGCTGCAGAGAGGCTTGTCTCTGCCCTACGTCTCAGAAGTTGGCAGCAGAACTCCTCCTACAGATCCTGCATCTCCCTGTGAAGACATCCCCTCAACTGTGCCTCTCCTGGTCTTAGCATTCAGTAGATTCCAGCAGCTGATTCCATCCCTCCTCTGGTCCTCCTCCAGAGTCTGCACTTTTTGCTTCACAGCTCTACCCCCCAGCTTCTTCCCAGCAATAGCACAAGGCAAGGGGGTGCACTATGATGTAAAGGGAGGGTTGGGGACTCTTGGCTTCTGATGGTGAGGGGGCTCTTGACATCTGATGTAAAGGGGGGGGGGGGTGCTCTGGATATCTAGTCTCACAGCTACAACTGGCCTTTTGAGGGCAACCGTAATGCTGATGTGGCCCGAGATGAAATTGAGTTTGATACCCCTGGTGTAGAGTAAGTGTCTCTTGAAACTTGTGTACCACTGAAATCCTAGGAACATTGTATAAAACAGACTGCCCTCAAAGAAAGGAATACATTTATGATACTTACCCAAACAAGTCAACGTTTAGGAGTTTGGGGCATTAAAGCAAATGTGTTTTCTAAACACGTGTTTGAACATTTGCAATCACTTGTTCTGAATGAAGGTGTGATGTAGTGAAATATACCGTGGACCTTAGAGCTCCACAATGCTGTTCATCTCTTGTTAAAGACATTGTTGGGAACTCTTATTGCAGATAACTTCAAGTGAATGCGGTGTATGTGATTGTTTTGAACTTAAGCCAGCCATACACCTGTAGAATTTAATTTGATTGTTGGAATAAACATTTTAAAACATTGTTAATTAGAGCATGCCATCAATGAGTCCACTAACTTTGATCAAAAGTCCCTAAAATTTCATCCAGACCTTAAATGGACTCCCAGACATTTTAAACTGCTCTCTTATATACCTAGAATATGAACGTTACAAAAAGTCTAGAACTGAAACTACATTCACAGATTTTAGTTCAATCAAGAAAAAATTTCAGTCCTGTTCCTTTGAACTTTCCCATAAACCTTTATAAAATCGAATGAATGTTCTGAAAATGAAGATTTTCTAATTACTTTTTACTAGTGTACGGACAGCTTTAGGTGCTGAGTTTCTTTGATTTAGATACCATGTAGTTGGGGCCAGGGGCGGACTGACAACTCATGGGGCCCCCGGGCAACAGGGGATCATGGGGCCCCTGTGTCCTTGCCCAAACTCAAAAAAGCCTATGAAAAAGGTATCAGGGGCATCTCATGGAGCCCCCTACTGACCCTGGGCCCTCGGGCAGTGCCCGAGTTTCCAAATGGTCAGTCTGCCCCTGGTTGGGGCTTAATGTCAAAAAAACAAAACTACCAGGGGTTGGAATGTTTATTTTACAAGACTTCTGTTGAGCTTCAATGTTCTTGACTTAAATTATAGTCAGGTGATGGGGAAAATGCATATTACATATTTCCTTTTTTAAAGTGGTTCTAAAGGCTCAGTGTTTTCTTTTTTACGTATGCATAAAGGTAAAAAACCTTCTGTGTGTAGCCCCCCTAATACTCACCTAAGCCCCTCTCGATCCAGCAATGTGCACTGGAGTCTTGGCTATCCCAAGACTCCCTCTTCTCATTAGTTGAGACAAAAGCGGGGGCCATTGGCTCCCACTGCTGTCACTCACCGCCAGTGAGCCAGTAAGAAGAGAGAGTGGCAGGGCCGATCCGAAGCCCCGTGTGAGTGGACACATACAGCAGCGGGTGCCCCCATAGCAAGCTGCTTACTGTAGGGGCACCCAACAGGAAGGAGGGGCCTGGATATCCTGCGGGGGACCCAAGAAGAGGAGGATCGGGGCTGCTCTGTGCAAAACCACTGTACACAGTAGGTACATTTAGACATGTTTGTTCTTTTTTCAAAAAACAAAATAAGCCTTTAGAATCGCTTTAAAGCTGTCTAGTTGTCTCACAATATTTAAGAATGCTTCCAAGCCTTGGTTAATGGGCCATACAAAGACAGAGTCTGGTTACCTTAGCTGTGTCATACCAAAAGGAATGTCCCTGCAAACTGACCAAGTCCTTAAAAAGTCATATTGTTGTTTGCAGTGGGAGTTGACCACTACTTACATTCAGGTTTACCACAGCCAAAATGTGTAAGAGCTCAGTCTGATATCAGAGCTTGCAATCATGCATGCATCTGTGATCACCTGTGTGCTACGCTGCACAAGCAGGCGGGACTCTGTGGCAAAAACAGCCTCTTTAGTTAAAGTGGAATTCCACTCAAAAGTAGAAGCTCCGCTTATTTGCCTCCTCCCCCCCCCCCTCCATTGCCATATTTGGCACCTTTTGGGAGGGAGGGGGAGCGGGTACCTGGTTTTGACAGGTACCCGCTCCCACTTCTGCCTCAGTTCAGCCCCCTCCTTGCTCCCGCAGTTTTCTGTGGGTCCCCGGGGACTGCAGGGCCAACCAGGAGGCGAATCACGCATGTGCAGAGGGCACCCGACTGTGAAGCCGCAATCTTTCACAGCCTGGTACCCACAGAAGAGATGCCGGTTCCGTGGAGGACAGGAGAGAAGGGATTGAGTGGTTGAGCACATTGCTGGACTTATTAAAAGTCAGCAGATACAGTTTTTGTAGCTGCTGACTTTTATTAAACACAAAACCGGATGGAACTCCACTTTAAGTATTCTTGTTATATTTTCTGATATCATTGTCTTCTCTGTCTGTTATTTCATTTATTAAATGTCATATTTATAAGTATTTGTGTGATCTCTCTTTGCACATATCAAATCCAACCTCAAAAAACATGTAAACTATCATGTGACCAGGCTTGGTTGATCTCATATTTGCCATATTGTTCTGCAATCTCAGGGTCTATGTGTATGGACAGACCACCCAAAAAATGAACAGTTGCAAGAAAAAGTATGTGAACCCCTTGGGATTACGTGGAGTTTTGCATGAATTGGGCATAAAATGTGCTCTGAACGTCATCTAAGTCACAACAATAGAAGAACACAGTCTGCTGAACATAAACTTCACAAAACTGTTTCAGTGTAGCAATATTCTTGGGATGTCTGGTGTGAATCGCTCTCTTAAGGTCATGCCACAGCATTTCAATCGGGTTGAGGTCAGGACTCTGACTGGGCCACTCCAGAAGGCGTATTCTGTGCTGTTGCAGCCATTGTTTTGTTGAATTACTTGTATGCTTTGGGTCATTGTCCTGTTGCATCACCCATCCTCTGCGGAGCTTTAGTTGGCGGACAGATGGTCGTACGTTTTCCTGCAAAATGTCTTGATAAACTCTGGAATTCATTTTCCCATCAATGACAACAATCCATCCAGGCCCTGAGGCAGCAAAGCAGCCCCAAACCATGATGCTCCCTCCGCCATGTTTTACAGTGGGGATGAGGTTTTGATGTTGGTGTGCTGTGCCTTTTTTTCTCCACACATAGTGTTGTGTGTTCTTCCCAAACAACTCAATCTTGGTTTCATCTGTCCACAGTATATTTTGCCAGTAGTGCTGTGGAACATCCAGGTGCTCTTTTGCAAACTTCAAACGTGCTGCAATATTCTTTTTGGACAGCAATGGCTTTCTCCGTGGTGTCCTCCCATGTACTCCATTCTTGTTTAATGTTTTCCTTATTGTAGATGTGTCAACAAAAATGTTAGCATGTGCCAGAGATTTCTGTAGGTCTTTAGCTGACACTCTGGGATTCTTCTTTACCTCATGCAGCATTCTGCGCTGTGCTCTTGCAGTCATTTTTACAGGACGACCACGCCTAGGGAGAGTAGCAACAGTGCTAAACTTTCTCCATTTGTAGACAGTCTGTCTTACCGTGGACACATGAACATCAAGGCTTTTGGAGATACTTTTGTAACCCTTTCCAGCTTCATGCAAGTCAACAATTCTTGATCGCAGGTCTTCTGAGAGCTCTTTTCTGCGAGGCATGGTTCACATCAGACAGTGCTTCTTGAAACCAGTAAACCCAAAACAGGTGTGTGTTTTTTTTGAGGGCAGGACAGCTGTCAGCAACACATCCAATATCATCACACTGATTGGAGTCAAGGTTGGCTCACTCCTGGCTCCAATTAGCTCTGGGAGAAGTCATTAGGCTAGGGCCTCACATACTTTTTCCTCCCTGCACTGTGAATGTTTACATGTTATGTGCAATTAAACCATGGCAACATCTAATGTTTGTGTAGTATTATGTTCAACAGACTGTGTTCTTCTATTGTTGTGACTTAGGTGACGTTCAGAGCACATGTTATGCCCAATTCATGCAAAACTCCACGTAATCCCAAGGGGTTCACATACTTTTTCTTGCAACTGTAAGTGGAGCCAAAGGACAAAACACAATGAAGAAACATGAAAACGGAGGAAGATAAGTAGAAATGTGCAGTACAATTCTGAATTTAAATATTGCAAAGTGTAAGTTGTACAATATAGTTTATAGTATACAAACACACCTGACAAACTCCAGTCCTCCTTGAAGGGCAACATCATGCTGCTGTGCTCGACACTACAGGTGTAGACATCACCATTTGTCGGAGTGATATGTAATGTGAGACAGGTGAGGTAGGTGATGTCAGGAAACGGTAAGGTCACTCTGTCCGTAAGATTCTCTGGCACTGGCTCCCCATTTTTGTACCATGTCATGGAGATATTCTTGGGGTAATGTCCATAAGCCTGGCAGTTCAGTCTGGAAGTGGAATTTGTGATGGGTGTTTGTGTCACTCTCACAACCGGTTTTTCTGTAGAGGGACATGGATGGAAAGACAAGATACAGAGTCTAGAAATATAAGGCAAGCTATACAGAGCAAGAACCAATTGGAGTACATGTGAAGCAATGGTAAAATATAGTGTGCTTGGGAATGTTAACATGTATCTAAACCTAAAAACAATAATTTAGTATATTGTCACTTACCAGTCCCATAGTGGCTGCCTTCATTTTTCTTTTATTGGTCACATGAGGTTGGAGACAGATGCCCAAGTCTGGACGTTTAGGTATTCATCCCTCACCACCAGGGCCGGGACAAGGGGTGGGTGGAAGGGGTGGCTGCCCTGGGTACAGTGGTCTGCTGTAGGGCTGGGGGCACCTTCCTTCTTTTACAAGGAACAGGAGTAGTGACAGCGGAAGTGATTTTGAAAAGCGAGTAACTGCTGGGCATAAGATCCCCTAAGCTTGCACACTATGACCCAGGGGAGGTGGGGCACGGTTTGGCATCTTTGCACTGGGTGCTGGATGACCTTGTCCCAACACTGCTAACCACGGTAAACCACATGGGAACAGCGGTGGTTGATGTCAGCCTGACATTACTTTGTACAGGCTGAGTGGTGGCCACAGTTCACATACACCTGTCATTTCAGCTGCAAGAATCCATTGATTATTGCCACTGGAACCCGCTGTCTGCAGGGAAATGCCTGCGTAATGGAAGCCTTAATCTCCAGCTTTTATTAAAGAATATGTAAAATCAACATTTCAGATTCCTGCTATGTGCCTGCTGTACCATGTACTTGTATGTACTTGTATGAAAAAGTATCATGTTCTCTTTATACTGCTTCCTTTGTGTGAAATCTCTGATATTCCTGCCAGTCCCTCTGCTTTCCTAATAAAAAAATGACCACATTAGGCATGCAAGCAGAGCGTGGTCAATTATATAGCTGTGTTGAGAACTCAGCCTGCTCTCCTCCAAATTTTCAGACTTCTGGTGACACTCCCCCTCTGTACAGCCATTCACTGGGAAGATCAGTGTGCTACTGTTTCTCCTCCCCTAGCTCTTTTTCAGCTGAGAACAGAGGGTATGTGGTCACTTACAAAAAAGGGTAAAAAGGCATTTCTAATGTTTTCTATATCTATTTTAATTTGTTTTTTTTTTTACATGGTGGGGGTTTACAATCACTTTATAATATATCTGATGATTGCAATGCTCCATTTTTGGCTCCTTCTGTTGCATTCTTCTTAAAGTAGAACTGAAGGCAATTTTGTTTCTCTTTTTGATAGAGTAAGGGAGGGTTATGACTCTTCGTATATGTGTGCCATTGGGGAGATTTCCCTTCACTTCTTGTCCAATAGCTACAACAGGAAGCAAGAGGAAATCCCTGGTAGTCACCAGAACTAGCATCCCCACTGGAAAATTTCTCCTCTTTTCCTGTTCACTCAAAATGTGGGATTTTCTTTTACTTTTACTTTTGGTTATACTAGTCACTAGAACAAACAGAGATGGTGGATCTCCCTAATGAGACAGACCATTTTTAAAAACCTGACAGCTGTCAGGTCATCTTCATTCTATCCAAAACTAAGAAAGGTTTTGCCTTTAGTTATAATTTATTTTAAGAAAAAATATCCAACAGGGACAGTGGGACCCCTCAGAATGTACATTTTAATTGTTATAGTTCATACCCCTTGAGGAAGCAGATGCTGTCTGGGAAACGCGTTGAGTACAGTAACCTATCCATCATGTAATAATAACAGTTTGGAATCTACATTGTCATGTGGACTCTGCAACAGCTATTTAAATATTGAATAAGGTGTGTTATATGAATGGGTGCCTATGTATTGGTGTTTTAAAGATAATATTTTATATATGTGATGTACTAAAAAAAATATTTTTTTATATCAAATTTTGCATTTAAGCCTTGTTCACATTTTGTGTAATGTGCAATTTTTTTTGCATGATTTATGCACGTTTCCCTACCTAGGGCAGTCCATTTACTTTGGCTGTTCAAGGTGTATTTGTAGCACCAAAGAAACTCAAGGACCAAATTTTGGACCTGAGCCAGGTGCTTTTTGATGAGAGTTTTTCAGCATATTTAATGTGTTTTGCTGTGCATCAATCTAAACAAAATCGTAGTGCGTTTGCAGTGTCATTAAGAATGAATACTGTGATTTTTGTGTGATCTGGAAACTCGGACAGAATTGGCGTGATTTTGTACAGGCCTCCAAATTGCTAGATGTGAACGGAAAAGACAAGTGCAGCACTCACTTCAGGGTGCTTAAATGTCCATACCAGGAATCTGAAAGTTTGGTGCTCTGGCTCCAAGTGTCCTCCAAACACTTTGTATAGGATACGGATAAATATGAAGAGCTGGCAACTCAGACATACATGTTCAAGTCTTTATTAGCTACAAAGTGGCGTCAGTTAAAACAGATTACGCATTTCGGCAAATAGCAGAAGTCATAGATAGAACATAGGCTATTTTCCAAAATGAGTAAACTCTTTCACCTGTCATCACGTTGTAGAAAATAAAGACATGAACATGGATGTTTAAGTTGCTGGCTCTTCATATTTATCTGTAGGTGTGAATGGAGCATTAACCTAGGCTCACATCTGTGCGGGTGTTGCCGCTGCGGATCCGCACGAAAATCCATGCAGCCGCACCACCAGCAAAGAGAAATGCGGACCCGCAGGTGGGTGCCATTAGTTCTAATGGCATGCTGCCCACACTGGAAAATGCAACCGTACTGGGAACCGAGGTTCCCGTTCAGGCCGGGGTTTTCAAAGAAGTGCAGGGACTTCTTCCCTGTGCATCATGGGCACAGGAGTCCATTCAACTGAATGGGCTCTGTTGCCTGTGCAAAACGCGGCCTGCATGGCCGCATACAGTATATGTGAACCAGGGATTAGAGTGGTGCTCAAAAAGTCCAGCTATCTCTATACTGTAAAGATATTGCCTTTAGAAATCCAACAGGGACAGTAGGACCCCTTTAAAATGGGCGTGGCAGGCACACAGCCCTGGGAACCCAGTGCAGAGATTTCTCCAATAAAATTCAAGAGAGAGATGTCAGTTTTTTAATGTTACTGCATGTTAGCAAAAACCCTGAAATACCAATTGTGAGTGGACGCATCCTAGAGTTATGCATGCAAAAAAGCACAGATCTTTGTTTCTTCCTGTGACAAACATAAATGTAATAGGACAGCACAGTACCTCTTCTGTTAAATGTGCAGTTCCCCAGTGACAGAAGCTCAGCAATATGCGGAACACAATTGTTCAACAGAATTTTCTTGTTCTGCTCTCCCATAGTCTTGTTCTGATTAAAGAGATCAGCAAAGTATTGCACTCTCGAATCCTCTGCAATCCAGTGCGCCTTCTCCACAAAAAAACGAAGGAATGGTCTTCCATCATAATGATAACTGAATACTGTGTCAATTGTACCATTATCATAAATAATGCATCCCAGTAACCTCTGCAGAACATGGAACCCTGCAATCACACCAGAGAGAGCAAAACACAGAATGAACAGAATGCATGTAACCTGAGAATGAGGCATTGGGTTCCTTCTTACACTACAATAGCTGTGCACAAATTAGATTCAGTTACTCCACTGTGCTTCTCTTTCAGTATATCATTATCAGCATCTGAAAAGAAAGTATTTCCTTTGTCTGTATTTGCATTTGGCTGTTTTTCATATATGTGTGTATGTGTATTGGCTGGCTTCTTTTATATTGGGATGTAGCCTCCACCTTTGTGCTTTGTGTTACAATGGGGTGGATTTAGCAAAACTGGTGCAGCCATGCAGCTTGTCTAGTTGAAGGATAAGTTCACCTTTTGGACAAAAATACACGTAAAAAAATGTGAATGTATTATTTTTGTCCAAAGGAGCCTGGAAAGCATTGCACCAGCGATCAGTAGATGATGCAATGCAGGTCTCCTGCAGATCTGTCAGAATATCTGCATGCTGTACGGGATGTGCGGTAAAACAGATATACTGATAGGAAGCTTCAATGAACTACCATAGTGCTCCACAGCACCGTGGTAGTTCACTGAAAACTGCAAGCACACAGACACTAATGCTGTCGGGACTTGCAGTTCATTCATTCATGGAAGTCCGTGAATGAATGATGCAGGCGTGTGGGCGGAGCCATGCACGACCGCACTATTTTTCAAATCTGACAGATCGATAATATGGGGAAAAGTCTCCCCGTACTGTCAGAGGGAGGGGGGCAGGGGACGCGGCGGCAGCTATGGGAACATATTACATGTTTCACCCTAAAAACAGGTGGAACATGAAACATGTTCCAAAGGTGAACTTATCCTTTAACCCCCCTGTCGGTATTCTCGAGTGTATCTCGGGTTAAAGTTTCAGTACCAAAAGCGGTAACCCCGAGCTACACTCAGGAATAGATAAAAAAAGGGGGGTAAAATGAGCGCTGGATGGTATTAGAACAGGATATAAGCAGCTGGCATGAAAGGCAAACCTCAAAAACGCCTCATAGGATAACAGTCACAAAGAGAAAAACATGCAGCGCTAGAATATTGAGATATACCTCGCAATGCAATATGACCACCTCAATGGAGATAAACGCAGCTAGCATATAAGTACTGGTATATAAAACCCGTACTACAACATACTCTTAGTCAAAAAAGGTGTACATGGTGACATTGGTGTCAAAGTCAATATATCAGTGGAGTGACATAAGGAAATCTGTGACTTTTGTGGTAGGAAGTGTGACTGTAGAATGCACTACCCAGATAGCGCATATGATATCGCATTGGAGAAAAATGACCTACTCCTGGTCACTGGATAAGGAACCCTGCTGGAGTGTTGGTCGTCTCTGCTGCAGTCACCAGAATCATCTGTATCCTCTCCAATGGGAGATCCCTTTGACAACGTGCCATTGCCACGAAACGCGTTAGTGAGATGCTATATGACTTACCACCACTGTCCACATGGTCCACACATTGATACGGGCGGCAATTCTTATACCTACTTGGAATTGTGAATTATATCATGTAAGTGCTTCGTTTGTTTTACACCCCCTAATAAAAGTTACTACACTATTGGAAGCCTCTCTTTTGGGTTTATTTCCGAGCCCTCAAGGTGACTCCTGTCCTATGAGCGTGCCCTGCACCCCCTGGAGGTTGCCGTCATTAAGGATTCCACAACATAATGGATGAGCGTTTACCCCACTGGAAGTTTGGTGATGCCATAATTGGAGAGGATACAGATGATTCTGGTGACTGCAGCAGAGACGACCAACACTCCAGCAGGGTTCCTTATCCAGTGATTATATGCGCTATCTGGTTAGTGCATTCTACAGCCACACTTCCTACCACAAAAGTCACAGATTTCCTTATGTCACTCCACTGATATACTGACTTTGACACCAATGTCACCATGTACACCTTTTTTGACTAAGAGTATGTTGTAGTACGGGTTTTACATACCAGTACTTATATGCTAGCTGCGTTTATCTCCATTGAGGTGGTCATATTGCATTGCAAAGTATATCTCAATATTCTAGCGCTGCATGTTTTTCTCTTTGTGACTACACTCAGGCATACCTTGCAGCGTTGCTCTGGGATCTCTTCTTCACTTACCTTGTCATGCGCTCCCGCGATGTCCCCCCTGCAGTGTCCCCTGTAATGTCCTCCGGCGGATGCCGGCATCTGTCTTACGGGATCCGTTCCCTGCGACGTCGGGACATAGGGGGGACGGAACTGGCGGGAAATTTAAAAATGTCAAAAAGTGACATTCACTAAATACACTAAAATCACATAGTAAAACATTACTGTATCAAAGCATTTCACATACATTTTGTCCCGACTGCTTTGTCCTGTGCCCTGCCTGCATTATTACTGTTCTTTCTGCCTGGAAACTGAGAAATGTCCATGGTGTCCAAAAAGCGTTCCTTTAGGTCAAAAGTGGTTTTAGACCGGCTAGAGAACAGCGATAGTAAATCAGAACTACTTGCAGAATTGAGTGATAATGATTCGTGGGGAAATTCATCATCAGACACTGAAAACGATTCTGCGACTTTGCTCAGTGATGTGCGAACTTGGCGCTATATTTCAAATTTCAGTGTTTTTGGTTTGATTATATTATTGAATTCAATTTAATATTATTATATTATTATTTTTTATGATTATTTAATATATTATAATTTATGATTTCGTGTTTCAAGTTTTATCCTACCCGGGATGTTTACTAGACTCTTGTTCGGACAGATTTCAGTGAGTTATTCCTAAAAATTACAGGCCTACAATAAAAAAAAGACATATTTCCATGCAAAAAATTTTACCGCTTTGAGCACAGAAATACTGACATAATCATACCGCTAGGGAGGTTAAACTTTGGTAATAAAACCTGGAAGCTGATCGATTTCAGCACAGAGCTGCACCAGATTTTGCACCATGCAGTTTAAGGCTCGGTTCACACTACTGTGACCTGAAAGTTGAGCGACTTACGGTGTGACTTTGCCAGGCGGCTTCCTGGTGACTTGAGTATGACTTTGAAGTGACTGCAATGCCATGCAGCTTTGCTTTACTATGATTACTTTGGTAATCTTCCTGTAATGTCGGATCCAAATCACATCAATATGGATGAGGATTTGACTTGGAGGCGATTTCCATTGAAGTCTATGGATACAAGTCCGATAGAAGTCGTCTTGAAGTAGTACAGGAACCTTTTCCAAAGACAGAGTGACTTCAGTAGTGCTAATTAGGACAACTCTCATTGACTAACATGGGATTTCACATGTCATGAGACTTGTCATGGAGTCTCACAAGTCGGATCCCAAATTGCGGTAGTGTGAACTGAGCCTTAGGGTTAGTTCACACCACATATGTTCCAGTGATTTTTTTCTGCATCCAAAATGCATAGAAAGTAGGTTAAATGGTTTTCAATGGCAAAGTTCACACCAGTGCTTGCAGGTCCAGTGTGTTCTTGTTCCATAAAAAAAAGGAGGACATGCTGCATTTTTCCTGCACATAACTGTAGTGGAATGCACTAAATGCATCAAAAAATGCACTGGAATGCATCAAAAATGCATTGGACCCCAGTACAGTAAAAAGAAAACATCTGAGACGCATCCAGAAAAGCATAAAAAATGCACCAAAATGCATCCCAGGACCCTGCATTCACTATATCTGGTCTCCCACAGTACACAGAACATGGAAATGCAATTATTGTGGTAAAAAAACTGTAGCTGCTGACTTTTAAAAAACAGTCACTTGCCCGTCCATCGATCCCATGGTGTGTGTCCCGCAGCCCGTTTCACCGGCCGTCCTGTATTCCAGGAGGACAGCATCTTCAGTGTGGGCACCCACCTGTGATAGCTTGCGGCTTCACAGCTGGGGGCCCACTGCGCATGCACGAGTAGCTCTGCGCTTCATGAATGGTCCTGTAGTCTTCTGGGACCTGTCACATGTCCCAAAAGACAACAGGGAGGGAGGACATACATTTTAATTTATCTTATCGCTGCACTATTGTTTTGTGATGATTATTTTGCTATGTATTATGGTATCATGCTAGCTGCTATGCTTTTTGACATCCAACGGAGTCCTAGTGCATTTTTTTCATTCTTATTGATTCTGCTGGTTGCATTCTTACCAGACTTCCCTATGGGATGGGAGAACCTAGTAAAGGAGGCAGAGATGGAAGGTCGGGGGCAGGGGCAGGGGCAGACTGACAAATCATGGGGCCCCCGGGCAATAGGGGATCATGGGGCCCCTGTGTCCTTGCCCAAACTCAAAAAAGCCTATGAAAAAGGTACCAGGGGCATTTCATGGGCCCTCCTACTGACCCTGGGCCCTCAGGCAGTGCCCAAGTTTCCAAATGGTCACTCCGCCCCTGTTCGGGGGACCCTCTTCCACCACCTATAAAAGTAATCCAACTTCTGTATAGCAGCTCAGATTACTTTTCCATAAAACTGAATCACCTGCTGAAAGGATTGATACCAGGATCATGGATGTAGCTGCAACCATGACCCTGGTATGACTTCAACCCAACACTGTTTATAGGGGCTGGAAGTGGTTAAGCTGCTAAGGCAGCCAGATGGAGATGTAGACATGCCACAGCTGCGATACTTTGCTTTAGACTGCCACAAAAATGATCCCCCTAACCATGTTTGGTGGGGAGTACTGATACCGAAAGCCACATATTAACCGCAGAAATACTGCTGAAGGGCAGCACGGGTGCACAAAATCACGTATGCATATGTGATTTTGCATTTCTGGATAGGGGCCAAGCACAAGGCGTGTTTGCGCGCTACCCAAGCCGCCATTTGTGGCTACGGCTGTCAATCACCGTGTCCCGGCCAGTGATTACTCGCTTTCACACGGTGATTACCGAGGATCTCCGACAGAGAGGAGAACTGTTGTATTTACTAACAGTTCTCCTCCCTGTCAGCTCAGGCACACTGCTTTGGATGACTGCACAGCACAGCCATCCAAAGCAGTGTGCTTACAGTGAAACATACAGACACCGCCTCATAGTAAAACACACCCAGCACACAATTAACCCTTTGATCGCCCGTCATGTTTACCCTTTCCTGCCCTGTGCCATTAGTACAGTGTCAGTGCTTTTTTTTTCAGTACTGATCACTGTATTGGTGTCACTGGTGATGTCATTGACACCAAGTCAGTTCCCCTTCAGTGTCAGAATGCCTGCGCAGTCCTGCAGTCCCACTATAAGTCGCTGATCACCACCATTACTAGTAAAAATAAAAAATCCCAGTATATATACCGCCATTTGTAGACGCTATAGCTTTCAAGTAAACCAATTATTTTACACATACTGGGATTTTTTTTTAGCAAAGACATGGAGCAGAATACATTTTGGCCTAAATTTAATTTTTAAAATTTTTTTACTGGACATGTTTAATAGCAAAAAGTTAAAAATATTGTTTTTTTTCTAAAAATTGTCGATATTTTGTTTTTATAGCGCAAAAAATTAAAACTGCACAGGCAATCAAATACCACCGAAAGAAAGCTCAACTCGTGGGAAAAAAAGGGCGTAAATTTCATTTGGGTGCAGCGTTGCATGACCGTGCAATTGTTAGTGAAAGTAACGCAGTGCCGTAAAGCAAAAAATGGCCTGGTCAGGAAGGGGGTTAAATCCTCAGGAGGGCAAGAGGTTAAAGTGAAGAAGTCTGCACCGCAACTGCAGGCCAAAAATCCTTTTCTCTAAATCTGGAAAGGAAAATGTTTATATTCAAGTTATAAAACCCTTCTTTCAAGGCTATAAAATATTTACTTACCCTGCGTGTCATTCAGATAATTCTTAAATATTCGGAACAATCTTTGCAGGTTCTGCTGCATCATGAACTGATTGGCACTTGCATCCAGCAATGTGGAGTAGGTACTTCTAAACCAGGGCACTCTGCGCTCTATGATCTCACTGATGCTGTCGTACCGGTACAATGTGATGTCATCAATGGACCTAGTTGTGTAATAGGAAGGGTGGTCGTAGTTGGAGTCATCGGTGATGGTTATGAAGAAGTAATGCGAGTGCTTGTCTGTGTATGAGAGAAAAATATCGACAGAGAAAACATGTTTTTGAAGAGAATGTATAGCCAAAACTTTTTAAAATATGTGGACAGAGTAGGGAATAGTTAACGCACCAGTTAGGGTTTTTCTTTTTTGTGTTCTGGGTAGTTTGGGGGAAATTTCCCTTCACTTCCTGTCCTGGAAACACAAAAGGAAGTAGGAAGAAACTCCCCTCTTAGCTGTTGATCCCAGAACAGGTGTATTGAAAATGTTCTCCCACCTCTTATTTTGGGGACAGATGTATAAATTTTGATTGGTAACACTGATAGCAATGAAAACTGGTGTACTGACCCCTCTCCACTCTATCCAAAACTAAAAAAAAATGTATTGTCTTTTGTTATACTTTAAGCTTCTATCCCCTTCATTATATTCCTTGTCAAACTTCCAATAAAAATATTTAGATATTTCCACCTCTTGAATTACTATTGTCAAAAAAGCTTTTTTTTTCTTTTTTTTGTGTCAAACACAAAAAGAACTTTCATCATAACACCAAGTGCATTGAAGTATGAATTTCCATGGCAAGGAATTGATGTGAAAAGAAAAACAGAGTAGTCTACAGTTTAAATAAATGAAAAGGTAAGAATGTCAGGTGGACAAAAACAGCAATTGTTTTAAGTCACTGATGTTCGTACGACTAAAATTACATATAAATGTTGGTTGTAAGTATTAAGCAACTTGAGTCAAGACAGAGATTGCCAGTCACCCTCACTGAATACCAGGTTACTTGTTCTTGTCTTAACCACTTAAGCTCCAAAAGATTTTACCCCCTTCAAGACAAGGTCATTTCTTTCTATTCAACACTGTGCTACTTAAACTGGTAATTGCACAGTCATGCAACACTACACGTAAATGAAATTTATATAAAATGGTCTGCAACTGGTTAAAGTGGAACTAAACTTATAGTGGATGCAACCTCAAAACTACAAAATTTAATATATTGCAGCTTAACCCCTTCGCGCCGATGTCACACAAATATTCGGCCTCACAGAACTGGGCTTTTTTCCGTGGGGCCGCATATTTGCTTACCTGTCTTTGTGCTGAGAGCGCACCGCACATAGCACTCCCAGCACAAAGACCGCTGTGTCACTGAGAGCCCTGGTCCTGGTCTAATGATCGGGATCCGGGACTCCCAATTCCGAGTCACATGATTGCTGTGATAGCCTCTGATTGGAAATCACAGTGATCAGTCACTGTATAGCCCACCCCCCACCCCCCTTTTTGTCTATGAATGGAGGCGAGAGATACATTGTATCTCTCTAACCCCTGGCATAGAGAAATAAAAATGTTTGTTAAAAAAAAAAAAGATAAATAAATATTAAAAAATAAAAGAAAAAATACCTAGATCAAGGTTTGATCTAGTTCAGTGCCAGGGTAAGTGTTTGGGTCAAGGTCAGGGTTAAAGGTCAAGGTCAAAAGGTCAGGGCCAAAGGTCAGGATTTTTCATTTTTTTAAAAAAATTGGTATTAGTGTCAGTTAGTGCCAGTGTGTTTTAGGTAAAAAAAAATGCGGACTATTGTTTCTGGGCTGTACTATGGGTACAAACAACAAATAACATACACATATATGGTATCGCTGCGATCGTCAATAGCTGGAGAATTTATTTTGGGTTGTTCTTTGGTAGTAGGTTATGGTAGTAACAAGAAACACAGCTAAATTAAAAAATGTTTGTTTTTTTCTACTATTTTGGGCCAGTTTTCCTTTGGTAATAAAAAAAAAAAATCAGGAGATATCCATTACCATTTACCACCAATTGAAATCCCAATTTGTCCTGAAAAATCAAAGTATAATTCATCTGAATTTACAAAGTAGTTGTGATGATAGGTACAGTTTTACTAACACATTGCAAACACATTGCAAAATTGTGCTTAGGCATTAAGATTTGTTTTACCCTTAGGCGTGAAGAGGTTAAAGTGGTTGTAAATGTTGAAGGTTTTTTCTACCTTCATGCAATCTATGCATGAAGATGAAATCATTCTATGCAGCTCCCAGCTCAGCTACCTCTAATGCTTAATTGAGCCTGATCTCAATCCAGCGATGTGCATCTAGCGGAGAGTTCTCCTGGCTCTCTCCATCCTCATTGGCTGAGAAACAGCAATGGGAGCCATTGGCTCCTGCTGCTGTCCATCACAGCCAGTGAGGAGAGAGTGGGGGCAGGGCTGAGTCATGGTCTGTGTGTCAATGGACACACAGAGCAGGGCTCAGGAGTGAGCACACATGAGTACCCCCATAGAAAAGGACTTGTTATGAGGGGAACTCAGCAGGGGAGAGGAGCCAGGAGCTCCATAAGGGGACCTGAGAAGAGGAGGATCAGTGCTGATCTTTGAAAAACCATTACACAGAGCAGTTGAGTATGACCTGTTTATTATTTCTAAAAAAAAAAATAAAACATTTGCCTGGACTAAGGCACAACAGATGCCATCATCCTACTTGATAATGACCGCTATGCTGCCCTGAGCCCCTTAACCCAAACCTAACCACAATAACCACCATGACACATTTTTGGAGTAAAATTGGTTATAGCTGTCATTTATTAGCAAATAACCAAATATAACAAACATTCCTTACAACAGAAACCTGATTAATAATACAGTAACAATCAACATACGGTTGCCTATCTTTGGAGGCACTAAGTATCAAACATCCACTTTGCATCTGCAAAACTATTTACATGGTCCCCAGCCACACCACACCACACCAGCTCGGGAAAAACCCAACTCTCTGCAGATACCTCTCTGTTCAGTTTACCAGTTAACCCACCGTTAACTGGCATTCCACAGGGGACTCCATACCTTAGACGGGTCCCTAATATGATAATCACATAAGATTTTTTTAAGATGCTTCTAAAGACCCCAACCACCACAGCACACAGGTGTGAAACCCCACACCTGTGTGCCCCTCCAAAAACGCAAAGCTCTCTGCACCCAGTCTTGCAAACCCAGGGACCAAAAATCTGTGCAAATAGCGTTAAATTGCACGCCATCACTGCACAGATGCCGCCACGTATACACTTCCGGATTCTGAAACCACCAAATCACCATTACGCATGAAGAACCTACCAACTTCCCTATTAACCCTGATAAGCCTGTCAACTGAACGGGCATAACCCCACGCTGTGCGGCCGACAATGTCCAACCAAACCACCACTATGTGAGGAAACGCCATGCGAAGCCGAAGGACATCAAATTTGATATCCTAAATGAGATGGAGCATGGATCTGACACCCAAATCGTTACATCCAACATGTATGACCAGAATGTCGGGAGCCCTGTCCAAACAGGCAAATCGATGTACCTCTGGAACCATCATACTCCATAACAAGCCCGGAAACCCCTATCCACCTGACACTCGCCTTGGACCTAGGAAAGCCCAACTGACACCAATTAGGCTTGACATTTGCCAGCTTAGCCCCCAAGAAACAAATTAATGACCAAGGATACAAACGAGAAAAGTAGCAGTATCGGAAAAAGGAAAATCCAAGAAAGAACACATAGCAGTAAACAGCAACCTGAGTGATAGGGACGAACACAAAAACAGACAAACAGCTGTCAAAACCAACTGGACAAGTGACACCTAACTCAAATGGGGATGGACATAGAGTTTGAACCTATCCGACTCCCACATACCAATATGTTTCAAATCAGAAGTATCTAAACCTCACCTGGCAGCCTTAGTGGCCGCCCCGATGCAGAAGGAATGGGAAGAATAACTGCCTGCATCAAAATCTACGTCCGTTAAACAGTGCCTGAAAACGTACACAAATTGAAAAATGGACAAAGCTGAACCATCACGATGAATGAGGAATGAGACAGCCCCAGCTGGGCAAAACTGGAGATGCTCCTCCATTGCGAAATCGGATTGGTAGATAAACAGGACCACGGAAGAGTCATTGCAGCGGACATCCCCCACCAGCAAGCCCCCTTGAGCAGCTCTGGATGCACTAACCAACTCACCAATCCGGAGAACACCGTAAAAGGTTAGGGTGAACTCTGCCCGGAACATGAGCATTTCATAACCCAAAGAGCAAACAGAACTCACCTAAAGGAACAAAGTCTGCAACATGACAAATGTGATTGGACGCCCATCCGACCTCCTGACACCCTTCTGGCACATTTTTAAAGCCTGTTTGACCAAAAACTCCTTTGTGAAATCCTGAATGCCCCAGAACTTTAACAAAAAGGCCAGACCAGCCAACCTACAGTTGATGGCAGGAACCAACACCCCCCTGCAAAACGCAAGCAAATGACCTCTGTACTGACCATGTCAACACGAGCCAGAGTCAAAAACTCCCACCAATCCAGCCAGACCTTGTAGTTTGCTCACTACGTACATCCACTCAAATCAATCTGCCACCGCTGCAGCGGACAGGGGACTCCATGTTGCTCCGCTCCCAGTGCTGACTCCTGGAACCTGTCCAACTGAAGGAGAGACAAAGCGGAAGGCAAAGTATTATTGTCCCCGGAATATGAACAACATACAAAAAGACATTCAGTTGAAGACAATGCAAAACAAGATGATGAAGCAGCTGAACTACTGGCGTTGAGGAAGCAGATAGATGGCTGATGAATTGGACAACACCAAGGTTGTCACAATGGAGCTGGACTTTCTTGTTACAAAGGATTCCCACCAGATTTAAATGGTGACCAGTACTATAACAGTTCAAGGATAACCAAATTCTTCAGGAACCTCACCACCCATCAGGCAGGGGGCCAGTGTTCTGCACTTCATTGATCACCAAGTAATGATCCATAACCTGTGGAGCCAGCAGCATCTGTGTAAAGATCGAGATAAAAGTTACTGACAGGCCTGGACATCTTGAATGTGTCCAGCAAGACATGCCAAACCTTTATGTCTTACCTATGTTTCCTAGTCAATCGAATAAAATGCTGAGGGGAATGCACCCCCGCCATGGCAGCCACGAACCACCGACAAAAAAACTCTGCCCATTGACATAATGCAGCATGCAAAATTCAGCTTGCAGAACAATGACTGCAACTGATGTAGTTGGATTCTATGTTTGCTGATCACAAGACAAATCTCCTCCTTAAGAGCGAGCAGCTTGTTATCAGGCAAACGACATTCCATGGCCTGGGAATGCATGACTATCCCCAAAAACCTGATTTTCAATGTCGGACCCTCAGTCTGCTCAGCCGTGAGAAAGATACCAAACTGCTCTGCGATGTGCTGAACTATTGCCAGCAAGATACCACACAGATTAGGGGAAGGAGGACCAATGCACAGAAAGTCATCCAAGTAATGGATGTAATATATGACACTATCCATGTCCCGAACCACCCACTCAACAAAAGTGCGCAATATTTAGAACAGCCCATTGCAAGACAGAGATCTGCATGGAAGGCATCTGACCATCAACTAAGGAGATGAAAACTGAGCTGGTGGACCAGCAACAACCAAACAGCTGACTCAATGTCAGTCTTGGTCAAGAGGAAACCCTGCCCTTATTGCAGCACCCAAAAGACTGCAGAGTCGAAAGATGTGTATGAAACCATGCATGCCTTCGGGTCAATTGCATCAATAACTGACCCGCCTTTGGGGAAGGACAGGTGACGTATCAAACAAAACTTATTAAATTCATTCTTCAGGACTACACCCAAAGGCAAAATCACCAAATTCTCCAGGGGAAGTGGGGGTGTTCAAAAATAGGCCGCACTTCCTTGGTGAAGTTCTCAGAAATCACCTCCAAGTGCAAGCGCACAAAACGTAAGTTGTTGGCCATAGGTGGGATATGAGTAAGGCAACAAGGAATGAGGAAACCCTCAGAGAAACCGGCCTCCAATAACCGGATGGCCGCCCAGTCCGGGTATCTACTTAGAAAGGGTTCCATCCTTTCCACCATCATGGCGACTTCCCTTTTTCCTGCAGCGTCAGGACAAGCCCTTTCCAAGCTTGAAGCAGCAAGAAAGGGGGAGAGCCCCCCACAGCCTGAGCATTTGTGGTTGAATCGCCAGACAGGGCAAAATCTATACGTGCCTTCATTAAACTGCCAACAATATCCCCATCATTTTGCGTCAGGCTGTCCAGGGGTATTCAATCTCCTGGTCCCTCCTGGAAAAAAGTAAGTAGAGGCCTGCGCAGAAGGCTGATGTCCTTGTGATCCCTGCGTAAAGATGGGTCATCATAGGCAGTTGCATGCTTCAAAGTCCCACGGTGAGCAGGCGGAGCCCCCACCGCCCCCAGAGAAGGATTCCTCTCACAGTGCGCAGCACCCATTACTCTGAAATCCTTATCCAGAGCGGTGTGTGATGGGAATATCGATACTATATAGAGACAGCAGGAGGTTGCTGGTCTGGTGGGTCTGAGGGGTTCCTGCAGGGACTCTCATTGTGGCACTAAACTCTGGATGAGGAAGAAGGGTTGTAGTGCTCAGGGGGCTGCACCCTCCAAGCCTGCCAACCTGAGGCATCCATTGAGGCTGCATCTGCTTCCATCAGTAGGGAATAGACCTGCTGCCGCAGTCAATCAGAGCCCCTGGAGGTTGCCATCTACCACAGCTGTACCAGCAGAGTATCCAGGTCCATGGAGTAGATTACAGGCAAGCTGAACCTAAGCTGCCCGGAGAGGGCACAAGTGAACTTTGTACTTGCATGACCCTCCTCCGGATGCCAGGAAAATCCTTTCTTACCTGTAAGACCCCCCTGCAGCCCCTCCTCCCACTGTGAAGCCATTAATAGCAATAAGTGCCTATTCTTAATCAAAATTAACCCTCTCCATCCCTGATTCCCCTGTTTCCTTGTCATGCTAGCCCTTCATTTATTTTTACGTTTTTTTTATTGTTTCTGGATTTATTTCCTTCATTTTTACCTAGGGAACCTTTGGTTATTCCAGTTCCTGTCCTAGGGTGACGATGCTCACTAATGCTACTGTATTTTTTGGAGGAGCAACAGTGTCACCGTAGGCTGCTCTCCTGATTTGGACTTCAAATATATCCCCCTCTCTTCATCTCAACTTTACAACTTTACAAAAGGCAGAAGGGAAGACTGATGTTACTGGAAGGAACCAAAATTTTTTTCTCCTGTACTTACAGAATATGTTCTTAGCACAAATATGTATCTACCACATCTATGTCATTGCATATTCCTATACACTGATCGACCATAATATGACCACTGAAGGGTCAAGTGAATAACATTGATTATCTTCTTACAATAGTACCTAAAATTGGGTGGGATATATTAGGCAGCATGTGAACATGTTGTCTCTGACATTGATGTGCTGAAGGTAGAAAAATATGGACAAGGATTTGAGCGACTTTGATATTCGCCAAATTCTAATAGCTAGATGACTGGGTCAGAGCAACTAAAGAACTGCAGCTTTTGGGGGAAGTTCCTGGTCTGCAGTGGTCAGGACTGACCAAAAGTGGTTCAAGGAAGGAGATCCAGAAAATTCATAGCAGGGTCATGGATGGCCAAGGCTCATTAATGCACATGAGGAGTGAAGGCTGGCCTGTGTAGTCCAATCCTATAGAAGAGCTCCTGCAGATCAAATTGCTAAAAAAGTTAATGCTGGTTCTGATAGAAAGGTGTCAGAATACAGAGCATCGCAGTTTGTTGTGTATGAGGCTGTATCCAGTGCCCATGCTGACCTGTGTGCACAGCCAAAAGTGCCTACAATGGACATGTAAGCATCAGAACTGGATCATGGACTAATAGAAGAAGGTAGCCTGGTCTGATTGATTGAAGAATGGTTTGAGGAACACAGAAACAAGTTTGAGGTGTTGCCTCAAAATTCTCCAGATCTCAATCCAATCAAGCATGTTTGGGAGGAGCTGAAAAAACAACTGTGATCTGTGGAGGCCCCACATCACAACTTACAGGACCTAAATAATCTTCTATTCATGGCTTGGTGCCAGATGCTACAGCATACCTTCAAAGGTCTAGTGGAGTCATGATTAAGCAGGAGATCGTGTGAAATGCATTAACAGATCCTGTATTCATGTCCTGGTGTTTTGTGTGTCCTATGGATCAATAAATACACACTATATTCATCTATCCTCTGGTGTGCGGCTGACCCTTCTTCCTATTTCTAGTGGAGTCATGCCTTGCAGAGTTATGGTGGGTGATCATAATGTTATGTCTGATGTGTTTATTATTTTCTGACTATCCAAGCCTTCTGTCAAAATAAATTCAAAATTTGGATAGTCATCATTTAGTTTATTTTATTTATTATATTACACTTCTTTGTATAGTGCTGACAATTTATGTAACAGTTCACATGTATTGCATTTTCACATCAGTCACCAACTGATGAGTTTTAGTGTTGTAATAAGGAAAGCTGCAGCGTCTGCTTCCTTTTAGGCATGTCGGACTCTTCTACCACATTAATTCTTACCCATATGACAAATTAATAAAAAATCTGTAGTATAAGTAACCACTTCAGTACCAGCCTGTAATACCCCTTCATTACCAGGACATTTTTCTGTTTTCAGTGAAAGTGATAGTTTGACAATTGCTCCATCATACAACACTGTATTCAAATGAATTTTATTTTTTTTTTAGGTTATTATGCACACTTAACAACCACCAGCATTTACTCATGTGCACATACGGGATATTTTTCATAACAATATGCTATATAATTAGGGCCTTGTTCAAGAGCCCTTACAAAGGTTGAACATTACATTCTGAAATTGCATTAACATGTTAAAGTATATGGAATGCCAAAACTTTTTTTCTTAGGTTCAGGTACAGTATAGAAAGAAAATCCTCCTTGATTTGTGTCCTGTTGGAGATTTAGGCATGTTTGATTATTTAAATATTATGAAATTAAAACAAAAATAAAGCTTTGGTTTGACATATACTTTAATCATACAATATTTTTTTTTTCGGGGGGTCACATCTATTTTAAGGACTCTAATAAAAAATAAAGATCATCATTTACAGGTGACACCAGCATTACACTTTAAAGTGCTCATCTTACCTGTTATGGTAGTAACAGCAGATAAGACAAGAATCAGTGATGTAGGCAGTATGTATTTCCTCATCATACAGATGTTGCTTTCTCCTCAGCCTGCGTTGTGTCTCCTTCGTTCTGCGGAATAGTTAGCTTAGCCTGAGGCTGTAATATATCTCTAACAATCCAGCTCTTTTGAACAGGTCTAGGTGTGTCGCCAGCTTCTAGACGGTGGCAAATAAAATATCCTTATTAAACTGAAAGTTAATATACGGCACTCTGGATTATCCCCAGTGGGCTCAGAAGAGATGCCATTGTCTACAGTATTAATCACATTCTTGAGTAAAAAAAAAAAGCCTGGATTTCATCCATGACAAACAAAATGAAATACACCTGCCAAGCACTTTTGCAGTTGCACACATGATATTCCCAATTACCCTTCTGCACATTGCATAATGCTATACAGAGGTGTCTAGTGTTTATAAGACCAAAGTGTATGTATAGTCAAAATGTTGCTTTTTCTTCTTTTTTTAGTTTATTTTTCACTGTGCACTTTCTGGCATGTTCTGTTGCACCTGTTATTGGCACGTCACAATTTTTACCAAATGGAACCTCAACAGTTGGCATATCTTAGTCATACATATGAGTATTCATAGACCCTGGGTTATAGGCTCATACCTTCAGGTGACTGTAGACTGGCAAAACTTTTGAGGACATGCCCCCTGGGTGCTTCTTTGACCATACTCCACTTCTGAGTCCTCAGTTTTTTGCTAGTGTCCTAAGCTGATAGGGACGCTTCTCTACGAATAAATCACTATTAGCTTAAAGCAGAACTTCACTCTAAAGGCTCTAAAGGGGAAGTTCTGCTCTATGCCCTGCTGCCCCCTCCTCTTCTATTTTTGGAGCTTTTTTCAGGGGGGAGCAGATACCTGGTTTTGACAGATATCCACTCCTACTTGGATTGCTGAGGCAGATCCAGCAGACGTTCCCCTCCCCTCTCCCTGCCCACAAACCTCTGGGACACATCACAGGTCCCAGAAGGCTGTGGGTCCATTCACAAATCCACAGTACACATGCCAGTACCAGGGACATGAAGAGCGGTGAAGAACCCATTTGGGTGAGAATGGTGCTGGATCCCTGGAGAGGTAAGTGTCCTTTTATTAAAGGTCAGCAGTTACAGTACTGTGAATTTTTTTCAAACAGAACCGCTTTAACTAGTTTATTATTTTATCATTGGTTTCTTCAGTCTACTCCTCGGTGTCTTCTAATACAACAATTGAAGTAATTCATCTAGACCAGTGCAACCTTGGTAAAACCTTGGGAGTTGTATCAAGAACCAAAACCATTAAAATGACCTTTAATGTTACTTCTGGCACTGCATCCTTTGTGACACGTTGTGCAACTCATGTAGGTTTTCATGTGAATGAGCTACAGGGTATAATAGGCTATTACCATTGGCTGCGCACCCACTAAGGCAAACATTCTCAACCCTATGGTTGTTCTAGAAGTTGCTAGGGGTTCCTTAATCTGTGGCTGATTGACCTTCCAACTGATAGTGTCTGCAAAGTTCCAGAGCCAGTGCCACTTGCAGAGCCAGCTGCATGACACCAATAATCTTTTTGGCGTAACAGTGGCATCCTGACCATCATTGTAAGAGCATTCTTCCTTACGGTCACCAATGTTTTCCTACTGAATGTTTTCCTACTAGTTCCTCAGGGTAAAGAAAAAGGCTGCCCTAAAGGGTGAGAAGGTTTGCTGCGGAGTGTTTTGGGTTGACTTTAACAGTCTGTGTTCCATTTGGGCAATATTATTTTTCTAGAGACACAATGGGAAGGGATGAGAAATTCTAAAAGTTGTCATCAGAATGGGTGTCCCCTTATCATTCACTTCTTGCTCAGATGATGACTGTAAAATGTTGGATTTTCTATCACTCCTGTCTCTAGGAGATTGTCATCAAGACAAATGGAGAGAGTACATCTAGCTAGCATGTAAAAGAGACAGCAATAAAAGCCTCAAAGGGCCTCCAATCCTTCCCTACTATTTCCAAAACTAAAAAAAGGGGAAAAAATAGATTATATATACACTTGAATGTAAAACACATGCCTGTAGTACCCTATATGTTTGTTTACATATATAACTGCTATTGAGATATTTTTTGTTTTATCTTTAGTTTGGCCTGGGTGTGTATGTGCATGTGTATGTATGTACATGGGTATCTATGTATGCATGCATGTATGTGTATACTGTATGTGTGTCTGTATGTTAGTATGTATGATTATATAGTAAGAATATTAGCAATTAGTATAATATATTAGAATTATTAATTACTGTATAGCTTTATATTGATGGGAAGCTAGATAATGTATTATTATAGAGAAGTGGTGGGATTAAGTAAAATGGTGCTTCTTCCCTCTCCTTTTCGGAAATGTAGATCACATTATTTTGTTTTGTTTACAGTTTTATATTTTCTTTTGTAATCAGCTTTCTTTGTGTCTGTCTACTACTGCGTGATTACTTTGTTATTTATTCTTATTTTTAGATTTTGTTTACATGTTCAAAATAAACTACTACTACTAACAGAAAAGGATAAATATAAATACACTATATTGCCAAAAGGATTTGGACACCCCTCTAAATCATTGGATTCAGGTGTTCCAATCACCTCCATGGCCACAGGTGTATAAAATCAAGAACCTAGGCATGCAGACTGCTTCTACAAACATTTTTGAAAGAATGGGTCGCTCTCAGGAGCTCAGTGAATTCAAGCGCAGTACTGTGATAGGTTGCCATAGTCCATCCATGAAATTTCCTTGCTACTACATACTCCGAAGTCAACTGTTAGTAGTATTATAACACAGCAGAAGCAACTGGGAACAACAGCAACTCAGCCACAAAGTGGTAGGCCATGTAAAATGACAGAGCGGGCTCAGCTGAAGCGCACAGTGCGCAGAAATCGCCAACTGTCTGCAGAGTCAATAGCTAAAGAGCTCCAAACTTCGACAGGCCTTCAGTGCGTAGAGAGCTTCATGGAATGGGTTTCCATGGCCGAGCAGCTGCTTCCAAGCCTTACGTTACCAAGTGCAATGCAAAGTGTTGGATGCAGTGGTGTAAAGCACGCTGCCACTGGACTCTAGAGCAGTGGTGACGTGTTCTCTGGAGTGACAAGTCATGCTTCTCTGGCAATCCAATGGACATGTCTGGGTTTGACGGTTGCCAGGAAAATGGTACTTGACTGACTGCATTGTGCCAAGTGTAAAGTTTGGTGGCAGGGGGATTATGGTGTCATCCGACATCAGTGCCTGACCGCACAAATGCCATTCTGGAAGAATGGTCAAACATTCCCATAGACACCCTCCTAAACCTTGTGGACGGCCTTCTCAGAAGAGTTGAAGCTGTTATAGCTGCAAATGGCGGGGCCAACTCAATATTGAACCCTACGGACTAAGACTGGGGGGCCATTAAAGTTCATGTGTGTGTAAAGGCAGGCGTCCCAATACTTTTGGCAATATAGTGTATATAAATATAAATGATCAGCAGCACATTTTATATGAGTCAAATATAATGTAAATAATACAGTATCAAAAGATGACACTCTATGAACAAAAAAATAAACATTTTCTAGTGAAATTATTAAATCACAAAAAGGTTTATATCACAGATAGATGTGTAGCATCCGCCTAGTTGGGTGCTAGGATTTGTATAGTTGGGATAAGTATAGTTGTGTTTCTCTGCCTAATAGAGAGGCTGTTAGGTATATTCAGTGGGGTATTCTGATTAACATAGTGCTGTAATTGATTAGTCAGGTCTGCTCATAATGCTCTGGTGCTGTTTGAGTTCCACTTGCCTTCAGGAAGCTAGTAGAGCTTCCAGAACATACAGTTGCAAGAAAAAGTATGTGTATATTCTTGGGATGTCTGGTGTGAATCGCTCTCTTAAGGTCATGCCACAGCATTTCAATCGGGTTGAGGTCAGGACTCTGACTGGGCCACTCCAGAAGGTGTATTCTGTGCTGTTGCAGCCATTGTTTTGTTGAATTACTTGTATGCTTTGGGTCATTGTCCTGTTGCATCACCCATCCTCTGCGGAGCTTCAGTTGGCGGACAGATGGTCGTACGTTTTCCTACAAAATGTCTTGATAAACTCTGGAATTCATTTTCCCATCAATGACAATAATCCGTCCAGGCCCTGAGGCAGCAAAGCATCCACAAACCATGATGCTCCCTCCGCCATGTTTTACAGTGGGGATGAGGTTTTGATGTTGGTGTGCTGTGCCTTTTTTTCTCCACACATAGTGTTGTGTGTTCTTCCCAAACAACTCAATCTTGGTTTCATCTGTCCACAGTATATTTTGCCAGTAGTGCTGTGGAACATCCAGGTGCTCTTTTGCAAACTTCAAACGTGCTGCAATATTCTTTTTGGACAGCAATGGCTTCCTCCGTGGTGTCCTCCCATGTACTCCATTCTTGTTTAATGTTTTCCTTATTGTAGATGTGTCAACAAAAATGTTAGCATGTGCCAGAGATTTCTGTAGGTCTTTAGCTGACACTCTGGGATTCTTCTTTACCTCATGCAGCATTCTGCGCTGTGCTCTTGCAGTCATTTTTACAGGACGACCACGTCTAGGGAGAGTAGCAACAGCGCTAAACTTTCTCCATTTGTAGACAGTCTGTCCTACCATGGACACATGAACATCAAGGCTTTTGGAGAAACTTTTGTAACCCTTTCCAGCTTCATGCAAGTCAACAATTCTTGATCGTAGGTCTTCTGAGAGCTCTTTTCTGCGAGGCATGGTTCACATCAGACAGTGCTTCTTGAAACCAGTAAACCCAAAACAGGTGTGTGTTTTTTAAGGGCAGGACAGCTGTCAGCAACACATCCAATATCATCACACTGATTGGAGTCAAGGTTGGCTCACTCCTGGCTCCAATTAGCTCTGGGAGAAGTCATTAAGCTAGGGCCTCACATACTTTTTCCTCCCTGCACTGTGAATGTTTACATGTTATGTGCAATTAAACCATGGCAACATCTAATGTTTGTGTAGTATTATGTTCAGCAGACTGTGTTCTTCTATTGTTGTGACTTAGATGATGTTCAGAGCACATGTTATGCCCAATTCATGCAAAACTCCACGTAATCCCAAGGGGTTTACATACTTTTTCTTGCAACTGTAGGTAGGGGCTAGGCAAATGAACAGCATGAATATGGATACAGTTACAGGCCAGTTACAGGGGAGGGCGGCCCCAATGCATGCTGGGAGTGATATTTATCTTCTTTGAGCACATGGGTTCAACATCTTTTCTGGGAGAGGATTGCACCATGTCAGACTGGAGGCAGGCTTCCATCGCCTGGTACTGGCTGCCATGTGGGCCTCAGGTGGGTGACCTGAGGGTCTGAAGTTGGGAAGAAAGACCCTAGTTCTACAGTAGGCTGACTGAGGGGAGCTGTCTGCCAAAGTTCTGTCTGGTATCAGTGGAGAGAGTTGCTGAGAAGATTGGAAGGAGGTTGCCATTCTGTCCTTGGACTTGTGAGTACTGACATTGAGAGATCTTGGGGGCTTTGTGTGCTTTGCTACTGCTCTGGTGCTTGATAGTCAGCATGGGTCTGAGAAAAAGGGAACACTGGCTAGTGTTCTGAAGAACTTGTCCAACTGTTGCTACTGCAAAGGACTTTGCTCAATTTCTGCATTTTTTTGGACTGCCGTAACAGGTCTGTACCTGAGAAGCTTACCCTGCTATGAGTTCTACTGCTAAAGGGACTTTGCTCACTCCTAAAACTACTTGTTGCTACACTTTGAAAAGAATTCTGCCATCTGCTTTCAGCCAGGACTTCACCAGTGCTCAAGTAAGAGATCCGCCAGATGTCCTCAGTGGGAATAGTTCTAATGCTTACAGTATCCTACTGAAAACCCAATCCATATCCCCAGTTCTACAATAAAACTCCAAAAACAAACATCCCCTAGATTGGTTATTGAAGACATTGAGTGAAAGTGTGTGTGTACCTGGCAATGGAAAAGACCTTGTGCCTGGCTGCAGGGCAAACAAGGGGAGACCTGGGCAAAAATACAAGCGGCTCCTCGTGGGGTAGGACTACAGGTGTGTAAATTTCCAGTGAAATGCATACAGCTTAAACATATACAGCCTCCAAATAATGGATTTGAGTCACCAGATATACAGTATAGGACCTACCAAAATACAGGTAAGTCAATATAGTTCACAATTATCTTTATACACTCACCTGCCACTTTATTAGGTACACTTTTCTAGTACCGGGTTGGACCCCTTTTTGCCTTCAAAACCGCCTTCATTCTTCATGGCAGAGCTTCAACAAGGTGTTGGAAACATTCCTCAAAGATTGTAGTCCATATTGACATGATAGTATTGTGCAGTTGCTTCAGATTTGTAGGCTGCACATCTATGAACAATTGATACAAGGCAGGATGGATCCATGCTTTCATGTTGTTTATGCCAAATTCTGACCCTACCATCTGAATGTCGCAGCTGAAATAGAGACTCATCAGACCAGGCAATGTTTTTCCAACCCTCTATTGTCCAATTTTAGTGGGCCTGTGTGAATTGCAGCCTCCTTTCCTGTTCTTAGCTGACAGGAGTGACATCCAATGTGGTCTGCTGCTGCTGTAGCCCATCTGCTTCAAGGTTCAATGTATTGTGCATTCAGAGATGGCATTCTGCATACTTTGGTTGTAATGAGTGGTTATTTGAGTTACTGTTGTCTTTCTATCATCTCAAACCAGTCTGCCCATTCTCCTCTGACCTCTGACATCAACAAGGCATTTTCATCCACACAACTGCCACTCACTGGATGTTTTCTCTTTTTCGGACCGTTCTCTGTAAACCCCTAGAGATCGCTGTGTGTGAAAATCCCAGTAGATCAGCAGTTTTTTAAATACACAGACCAGCGCCTTCTGGCACCACCAACCATGCCACGTTCAAAGTCACTTAAATCCCTTTTTTTTCCCATTACGATGCTCAGTTTGAACTTCAGCAAGTTGTCTTCACCACATCTCGATGCCTAAATGAATTGAGTTGCTGCCATGTGATTGGCTGATTAGCAATTTGTGTTACCAAGCAATTGAACAGGTGTACTTAATAAAATGGCCAGGGAGTGTATATTTTTTATTTGTCATAGGTCAAGCTGCTGGCCTGTGTATTCTTCTTTAAGGAAAATGTGAAGAATGCGTATCTAGAAAATAAATCGGTTCACTAACAATGGTTCCTAATAAATACAATTCATGATAGACATACAACAGTACACAGTCAAACGTAATTACCGTGGCAGCATGCCATTACCACAGGCAGGTTTTTGCTGGAATAATATTTTTTTTTAATGTTATATTTATGTACTGGGCACGAATGGGATGAAGTTTGAGTTCGAGGCGATGCAGGGTTCGATTTACACCCTGGGATATGTTTTTTTTTTTTAATAGAATACTATGTCATAGTGTGTGTTTATTTATTTATATATATACTTTTTTTCGTGAATGGGTAACCAGGGCAGTCCTGGGACAAGGTGATTCAGTGCCTAGGGCAAAGATACCAAACTGCCCCCCCCCCCCCCCAGACATGCATACACACACCACCCGAGGAGGGGGCTGTTTGAGAGAGTAGGGTGCGAGATGCAGCGCACCATGCTGAAACATGGAGCATGCTATCTTGCAGTAAAATATGGGGTAACAGTGATGTAGAAAGTAATGGGGCCTATGTGCAGGATCATAAGTTGAACGCTCCTGAGCAAGAAAAAAGTGCGGCACACCGCCGTAAAAATTGGGCGTGGATTTTATTATGCTGAACATTGGTCGTGGTTTAATTAGAAGCAGAGTGAAGGGGTTCAGTAGTAAGTAACGCAGAGTTCAGAGGTCAGTATTTAGTGACGCAGCATTCACAGGTCAGTTGTAAGTAACGCAGCGTTCAGAGGTCAGTATTTAGTGACGCAGCATTCACAGGTCAGTTGTAAGTAACGCAGCGTTCAGAGGTCAGTATTTAGTGGCGCAGCATTCACAGGTCAGTAGTAAGTAACACAGAGTTCAGAGGTCAGTATTTAGTGACGCAGCATTCACAGGTCAGTAGTAAGTAACGCAGAGTTCAGAGGTCAGTATTTAGTGACACAGCATTCACAGGTCAGTAGTAACGCAGAGTTCAGAGGTCAGTATTTAGTGACACAGCATTCACAGGTCAAGGGATGAGGCCTAACTTAATAACTTTAGATCATTATGTGAAACTGTATCAGATGCCTTGCTGAAATCAAGATATGCTATGCACTGGAAAAACAAGTCCGATTCATGGAGGCCCCACCTCTGACCTCACAGGACCTAAAGGATCTGCTGGTGAAGGCTCGGTGCCAGAGACCACAGCATACCTTCAGAGGTCTAGTGGAGTCCATGGGTTCTGAAGGGTGGTCATAATGATATGGCTGATCAGTGTATATGTAGATATTGAAACAATGTATTTCTATATGTGTTTGAATTATACAGTATGTGAAGCATTTTTTATTTTTATTGCACTGTAGAAATATATATATATGCTATATAAGTACCTGAAATAAATAAATATATTTTAGATTGTAAGCTCAAAAGAGCAGGGCCCTCGATCCCCTCATGTTTTGCATTGTATTGTTATTGTTCTGTCTCATGTTCTGTCCCCCTTTGTAATGTACAGCGCTAAGCGAACTATTGGCGCTTTATAAATACTGTATAATAATAATAATAATATATATATATAGTATATTAGAATATGGGTGGTATCTCTGTGCTCAAGGACTAGTGTGCTGATACAGCAGGATGCAAGGGGCGGAACTGAGACTGATGTTTCAACATTGTATTCTTTTTCCATTAGTATTGCTTATTGTTGTTTATCAATGTTGTACAATTGTGTCTTGTTCTGATAATCCTTTTGCAGCTTGAATCTTCGTATCACACGGTGATTTTTGCATCAGCTAGATCAGGGGTGGGCAACCTTTTGAGCACAGTGTACCGAAAAACGTTTTCAAAGAAATTGAGTTTTATTAAAAAAAATAAATAAATGCCAACTTCACACTCTCAATCATGAAAAGGAATTTTTATAAAGCAAATGCTGTAAACTACTTGAGTAATAGTGAGAATCAGCCTGAGATCAACCCCAATTCCTGTACCTCCAGTCCTGAAATCAGCCCCAATTCCTGTACCTCCAGTCCTGAGATCAGCCCCAATTCCTGTACCTCCAGTCCTGAAATCAGCCCCAATTCCTGTACCTCCAGTCCTGAGATCAGCCCCAATTCCTGTACCTCCAGTCCTGAGATCAGCCCCAATTCCTGTACCTCCAGTCCTGAAATCAGCCCCAATTCCTGTACCTCCAGTCCTGAGATCAGCCCCAATTCCTGTACCTCCAGTCCTGAAATCAGCCCCAATTCCTGTACCTCCAGTCCTGAGATCAGCCCCAATTCCTGTACCTCCAGTCCTGAGATCAGCCCCAATTCCTGTACCTCCAGTCCTGAGATCAGCCCCAATTCCTGTACCTCCAGTCCTGAGATCAGCCCCAATTCCTGTACCTCCAGTCCTGGGATCAGCCCCAATTCATGCAGTCACAGTCCTGAGATCAGTTCCAATAAATGCAGTCCCAGTCCTGAGATCAGTCCCAATTAATGCAGTCCCAGTCCTGGGATCAGTCCAAATTCATGCAGTCCCAGTCCTGAGATCAGCCCCAATTCCTGTACCTCCAGTCCTGAGATCAGCCCCAATTCATGCAGTCCCAGTCCTGAGATCATCCCCAATTCCTGTACCTCCAGTCCAGAGATCAGCTCCAATTCCTGTATCTCCAGTCCTGAGATCAGTCCTGATTCATGCAGTCTCAGTCCTGAGATCAGCCCCAAATCCTGTACCTCCATTACTGAGATCAGTCCCAATTCATGCAGTGCCAGTCCTGAGATCAGCCCCAATTCCTCTACCTCCAGTCCTGAGATCAGTCCCAATTCATGCAGTGCCAGTCCTGAGATCAGCCCCAATTCCTGTACCTCCAGTCCCGAGATCAGCCCCAATTCATGCAGTCCCAGTCCTGAGATCAGCCCCAATTCCTGTACCTCCAGTCCCGAGATCAGCCCCAATTCATGCAGTCCCAGTCTTGAGATCATCCCCAATTCCTGTACCTCAAGTCCCGAGATCAGTCCCAATTCATGCAGTCCCAGTCTTGAGATCATCCCCAATTCCTGTACCTCCAGTCCTGAGATCATCCCCAATTCCTGTACCTCCAGTCCTGAGATCAGCCCAAATTCCTGTACCTCCAGTCCTGAGATCAGTCCCAATTCCTGTACGTTCACACGGGGGGTTGCCTACTGCTGAGCTAGATCTTTACAATAAAAATAGGATCTCCGGCTGATGTTGAAGCATTGCTGATGTTTAGACATGTGCAGAACGATAGAATTTGTTTTGTTTCAGAATGATTCTTTGGACTACTAGTTTTGCTTCGTTGCATTCATAATCCATTTGGTTTATTCTATTCTATATACTATTTAATATACTATTCCATCTCTTTCTATTCTATTCTATTCTAAATTCAAATTACAGAAGACGACTATATTAATTCTATTCTATTCTGTTATACCATTCTACTCTGTTATTCTTTTATTTTCTATTCTGTTCTGTTTTGTTCTATTCTTGTCTAAATTTGAATTTGGAAGACAGCTATATTCTTTCTATTCTAATCTATTCTATTATATAATTTTATTTTCTATTATGTTCTATTTATTTCCATTCTAAACATTCTTTTCTATGCTATTCCTTTATTTTCTGTTCTAGTCTGTTCTATTCTTTCTATTTTATTCTATCCTTCTTGAAACGCAGATTTTGGAAGATAGCTATATTCTTTCTATGCTATTCAAATCTATTCTATGTTTTTCTATTCTATTCTATTTTTTTATTCCATACATTCTTTTCTATTCTATTTCTTTATATTCTACTCTTTTGTATTCTAATCTTTTATTTTCTATTCTTTTCTATTTTACTCTATTCTTTTCTATTCTATTTTATCCCATTACTTTTGAAATTTCGAATTTCTACATTTGAAGTTCGGAAGATAGCTATATTCTTTTTTTTTTTTTACTATTCTGATCGAATCTATTCTATTTCTATTCTATTGTTTTATTTTATATTCTTTTTTTCTATTCTGTTCCTTTTTTTCTATTCTAGTCTTTTATTTTCTCTTTATTTTTCCCTATTTTATTCTATTTTCTATTTAAGAAATATTGGCACCACAAACACATTACAAGTTGTACCGCATTTATCTTTGGCATTTAATTTTGACATTTGAAGTTCGGCAGATAGCTATATTCTTTTTATTATTTTATTCTGATCAAATCTATTCTATTGTTTTATTTTATATTCTTTTTTTCTATTCTATTCCTTTATTTTCTATTCTAGTCTTTTATTTTCTCTTTATTTTTCCCTATTTTATTCTATTTTCTATTTAAGAATGATTGGCACCACAAACACATCGCAAGTTTTAGCGCATTTATCACACGTTTCTGCCCACATTTCTGCTATACCCAGATGTGAACAGGGCCTAATGCAGACATTTTCATGTGTGAATGTATGTGCAAATTAAATCCAGTTTTCAGATGCAAAGATTTAAATAGATCCACAATGAGAGTAATACTTAAAAATAAATTAATTTTAAAAACGTTTCATTGCACCAAACTGACCATAGGCTTTTTGTATATGTAACACCTTCTATAATTCTTTGTATTTATTGCAGCTTTTCAGTGTCTGGGTGTGTTACCTCCTAATTACATTCATGTCTACAGGAAATCTCCAGGTGAGAAACAGAACTTAAAGTGGAACTCCAGAAACAAACAAAAAACGATTCTTGCCGGGTCCAGCTTAGTTGCCTTGAATTCTTAGTATATTATGCCCAGAAGGCTGCTGGGACATTTAAAATCGTAGTTGCATTATGCCAAATAACACTTTGATCTTCTGCCTCAGCTGCTGTGACAATAGGGGGTCATTCACTCTTCACCTTTTCTATTCAGAAAATGTCTTGTATTCTTTTCACAGAATGCAATGTGTTCTGTGAATGGATGAGGGGAGGGTAAGATTAACATACATCAAAATGCATCAAACATGTTAAAATAGGTGCATAGGTGTGCACCAAAAACCTAAGAATGTCTCAAACATCCATTAGATATTTATTAAAAACAATGAATACCTACCTGTCCTGCTGCCTGTGCCACTGACCTCTGTTGCATAAAAAACGTCCAAGTTTTATGAAGAATGTTCAGCATTTGACAATTCCAGGAGTGTCCCTGTAGAATACAATAGCGGTGTGTACAATAATGCAGCCAAAAAAAATCTAAGCAGACACATTATTTATTTCAGGTGCTTATATAGCACCATCAATATAGCGCTTTACATATATATTGTAAATTCACATCAGTCTCTAAACCTCAAAGGATGTACAATCTAAGGTCCCTAACCCTCAAGGGGCGTACAATCTAAGGTCCCTAACTCACATTCATACATACACATACTAGGGACAATTTAGACAGGAGACAATTAACCTAGCAGCATGTCTTTGGAGTGTGGGAGGAAACTGGAGCACCTGGAGGAAACCCACGCAGCCACGGGCAGAACATGCAAACTGCAGGCAGCTTGCACCATGGTTGGGATTCAAACCAACGACCCTCATACTGCCAGGTGGAAGTGTTAACCATTTAGCCACTGTGCTGCCCACATGCAACAGAGTGATATCTAGCATCATTCAATTCACTTTCTGGGAGCCCAGGTTGTTAGGCCCCCTTCACACTCCGTTTTTCAGGTGGATCCAATCGGACCATCCATAGACCTCTAAGGACTGGCGAGTGTCACAAGCGTCTGTTAACACCCGCCGGCATCTGATCTGAGCCAAAAACAGATGGATGGGGATCATTCCCCATCTGTGCAGCAGATCGGATCAGATGACAGTTGGGTGGATATGGACAGGTGATCTGTTTCCATCCGACTGCCCCATAGAAGATAGTGGGCTGTTTCTGTGTCTGCTCTGCAGCAGCGGAGCGGACACAGATCTGTCATCTGCCTGCTCAGCGGGGATCAGCAGAGAGATCCCACACTGATTATGCGGATCCACTGATGGGTCTGCCTCAGGGGCGGACTGACCATTTGGAAACTCGGGCAATGCCCGAGGGCCCGGGGTCAGTAGGGGGCCCCATGAGATGCCCCTGGTACCTTTTTCATAGGCTTTTTTGAGTTTCGGCAAGGACACAGGGACCCCATGATCCCCTAATGCCTGGGGGCCCCATGAGTTGTCAGTCCACCCTGGTCTGCCTTGTCTATAATGACATGCCACATGGACGTACCCCCTGTTTTCGGGGGGTGTGGCATACCCATGTCCTTGTGTGAGCACTGTGAAGGTGTAAGGACCACCCATCACTGCTGCTGATGGACAACACATGGGGGATATTTACTAAAACTGGCGCACTCAGAATCTGGTGCTGTACATGGTAACCAATCACCTTCTAACTTATCCTAGGTTTACACCTATGTAGTTTGTGTTTGAGCCGTTTCTGCATTGCATTTTGCGTTGCAGTTTGTGTTTTTTGCACTTGTGGTTTTGCCGCGTTTTTGCTGCGTTTTGCATTTGTTTTCTTTTTTTAATTTTTCTTGTTGCTAGGCAGATTTAAAATGCAAAATGCATCAAAACACAGCAAAAATGCAATACATGCTTTTCTGTGTTACCATTGAAGTCTATAGAATCAAAAACGCATCTTTTTGTGTTCACAAAAGTCCATGACCCTTTCCAAAAAATGCACCGGGTGAGAACGTGGTGTACCACTAGCCCCATCCTCTTAGATTGTAAGCTCCCAGGATCAGGCCCTCCTAACCCTCTTGTATTGAACTGTATTGTTGCTGTATTGTCTCCCTTATATTGTAAAGCGCTGAGCAAACTGTTGGCGCTATATAAATCCTGTATAATAAGAATAAAACACAGAAATGTGAGCCAGTCCTATAGGAAATCATGTTAAATGGACTGTATTGGGTTTCTGCAAAATGCAAAACGCTGCAGAAAATGCTTAGGTGTGAACATAGGGTTAAGCTCGTTCAAGTAAGCTTTGCCAATAAAACCTGGAAGCTGATTGGCTTCTGTGCAGAGCTACACCAGTTTTAGTAAATACCCCCCCATGATATCATGAAAGCATCCAGAGAACTGCAAAGAAAAATGTATTTAGGAGGTTAGGGAGCGAAGACAAAGGATGCGGAAAAGTAGGCTTGAGGATTCTTCAATCATTCTAATCTTTAACCTCCTTAGCGGTATGATTATTTCAGATTTTTGGTGCTGAAAGCGGTACCATTATTTTGCATGGAAATTTGGCGTTTTTTATTGTAGGCCTGTAATTCTTAGGAATAACTCACTGAAATCTGTCCGAACAAGAGTCTAGTAAACATCCAGGAAAGATAAAACTTGAAACACAAAATTATAAATTAAAATTTAATAAATAATCATAAAAAATAATAATATAATAATAATAAATGTAATTAAATAATATAATCAAACCAAAAACACTGAAATTTGAAATATAGCGCCAAGTTCGCACATCGCTGAGCAAAGTCGCAGAATTGTTTTCAGTGTTTGATGACGAATTTCCCCCACGAATCATTATCACTCAATTCTGCAAGTAGTTCTGATTTACTATCGCTGTTCTCTAGCCGGTCTAAAACCCCTTTTGACCTAAAGGGACGCTTTTTGGACGCCATGGACTTTTCTAAGTTTACAGGCAGAAAGAACAGTCAAAATGCAGGTAGGGCGCCGGACAAAGCACTCGGGACAAAATGTATGTGAAATGGTTTGATACAGGAATGTTATATTATGTGATTTTAGTGATTTTTGTGAATGTCATTTTTTGTCATTTTCAAATTTCCTGCCGTTCCGTCTCCCGTACGTCCCGACGCTCGCAGGGGACGGAACCCAGAAGACAGATGCCAGCATGCGCCGGATTACATTGCCGGGGACACTGCAGGAGGGACATCACGGGAGCGCATGACAAGGTAAGTGATACTGGGATCCCGGAGCAGCGCCGCATGATAAGCCCGAGTGTAGCTCGGGGTTACCGCTTGTGGTACTGAAACTTTACCCTGAGCTACACTCGAGAATACTGCCAGGGAGGCTACGGACCAGTTCACACTTTGACGCATTTTTTATGTATTCCAGTGCATTTTTTGATGCGTTTTTGACACATTCCTGTGCATTTTTTATGCATTCCAATTGATTTTTCCCCCTCTATTTTTCTTCCATTTAAACAGGGACATGTGCATTCCAGTGCATTTTTTATGCGGTTTACCGTGTTCCAGTACAGTTCTGTGCAAAAAAAAATGCAGCCTGTAAGGGTTTAAAGGGTTAATTATTTTTATCCCACTTTGGGAAGATATAACATATTTGAAATGTGTGTGGCAGTGAAGCCCGCATATTGGTTGAAACAACATGGGCTCTGAATCTTCATTGCATCTAATGTCTGTGTGAATGCCGTCCTGAAGTGTTCCCGTTCTGGATGGACTGAAACTCAATGCCTTCAGATCTGGTTGTCTTGCAGCTAAAGAATACAAAAGACAAAGAGGCTTATAGGGGATCATTGTGCAATGTACAGGCTTCATTTTCTCCACTGAAACTGAACTTATTATTTATATTCATTATTTAATGAAACAGTCCAATAATAACAGAAGCACAGCCAGTTCTTTTAACAAACATTTGGCCCTCAATCAACTTTTTTTTTTTTTTTTTTCCCTTAAACTGGTTATCAGTTTTAGCCAGGGTTCACAGCAATGTTATGCGAGAAATGCTGTGAATCCTGTGCATTTCCTGCACCACATTGCAATCGTATCACGTTGATGCGATCTGGGCTCTATTAGGTTGCACTGAAGGGAACTGACAGGTGGCACTGATAGGCAGCACTGATGGGCACAGATTGGCAGCACTGTCCGGCACTGATGGGCAGCACTGCTAGGCAGCACTTCTGGGCACTGATGGGCAGCACTGTTGGAAACTGATGGGCAGCACTGTTGGGAACTGATGGGCAGCCCTGCTGGGCAGCACTTCTGGGCACTGATGGGCAGCACTGTTGGGAACTGATGGGCAGCACTGTTGGGAACTGATGGGCAGCACTGTTGGGAACTGATGGGCAGCACTTCTGGGCACTGCTGGGCAGCACTGTTGGGAATTGATGGGCAGCACCGTTGGGATCTGATGGGCAGCACTGTTGGGAACTGATGGGGCTGCACTGATAATCAGTGCCCTAATTATCAGTGCAGATGTTTGCTTTGACAGTTGCCGGTTACTGGCAGCACTTTCCCCATGTTGGGACAGCATGAGGAAAGCCCTGCTGATAACCAGCACATGTATTTACATGGTGGTCAGCTGTAATTGGGCACATCTGATCACATGGCAAAAAGCCGCTGTGATTCGCCTTTTACTGTGTCATGTGATTAGCTGTGTGTAAAGGAAACAGTTATCATAGACAGCCCGGGTGCATGCCGCTGGGGGGGGCGCATTCTAGGAGGGTGTCATATGCTGCCCTCCCAGAACTGGACTACCACGCTGTAACCGTCATTTGGCTATAGCACTGTAGTAAAGTGGTTGAAATAATACTTGGTGATCTTGAAATGGGGGCCCTTGACCAGACACTTCTTGGTATGAGGTGTCAACACTCAGTCCTTGTCCCTACATATTTACTTTGTCCCACACTCAACCAATGCAGATCCCAAGTGGCCAAGATAGACTTTGTGCAGGAATGTTCCACTGTTGTCATCATCTGGAAACCTGCCCTATGAAATGTCATGCAGCAATCACTGGAGTACATGTATAAAGAAAGAGGCTGCAGGAGATCATCAGTGTTGAGATGCAACAGAGGACGAAAAAAGGGCGAAAACATTAAAAAGAAGCTATAATAACTGTTTATGATACAAAGTGCTTTAGTGAAAATGAACCACTTAAGCTCTGGAAGGTGTTACACCCTTAATGATGGGCTATGTTTTCTTATTTAGCACTTCGCTATTTTAACTGGTAATTGTGCAGTCATACAACGCTATACCCAATCAAAATTTTTTTCCCATAAATAGAGCTTCCATTTGTTGGTATTTGATCACCGCTGTTTTTTTGTTCTTTTTTGTGATATAAACAAAAAGAAAAACGAAATTTAAAAAAAAATGTATATATATTTTTTTACTTTCTGCTTTAAAACATACCCATAAAAAGTTTAAACAATCAAATGTGTTCATACATTTTGGCTAAAATGTATTCTGCTGCATGTCTTTGGTAAAAAAAATCCCAATAAGTGTATACTGATTGATTTGTGTGAAAGTTATAGTGTCTACAAACTATGGGATATATATTAGAATTTTTATTAATTAATAAATGTATTTTATTTATACTGCTTAAGGCGGTGATCAGAGACTTAAAATGGAACTGGGATTGTGCGGTGGCCAATCTGACACTAACTGATGCTGATGGGAACTGACTAACTGCCACTGATATCTCCAATGACATTAATACAGTGATTAGTGATAATACTTTACACTGTCACAGTACTAATGATACTGACTGGGAAGGGGTTAACATCTAGGGCAATCAAGGGGTTAAATGTGTGCCTCAAAAATGTGTAATGTATGTACTGTTCGCTGATTTTACTAAAAGATCTATTTGTTTGTCTTCCCTGCTTTGCAGGGATGAGAAACAGAGATATTGTTCCCTCTGTACAGAGCCCTATGTTGATTTTTAACACAGGGCTCTGGGCTGTGATTGGACACAGCTGATCTGCATGCCTCAGCGATAAATCATTGGCTGGGACCCGCTGATAGACTCCTGCTGTGCACAAACTGGGAATCAGGCAGCGATGTACCAGTAGATTGCTTGGGCCTGCACAGGCCGATCATCTGCAGTACATTGTGGGCAGGCGGTCCAGAAGTAGTCAAATTAAGATTTGCAGGTACTTTAAAAGAATTAAAATGGAAATGAAATCTGAAAGCTGTACCCTAAAAATGATAAGTGGAAGCCAAAGGACTAGTCACCAGTATTGACTGTGGTCTCCTTGCAGCAGAACTTTCCCCATTACTGACCTATCAAGCCTTTCTCTGCACTGTGTGTGTGTAGGGGGGTGACCATTTTGTAGAGGGCAGGGCTTTACTTCCTCGTGTCAGAGCCTCCAGCAAGGAGAAACGTGAGCAACACCAAATCTCCCTCCAATTCTGCTAAGATTAGCAGTCACAGGCAGATATGCAGGTGTGTGGCTGTAAGTAGAGGGGATGAGGCACCCTCACATACAAGGAGGTTGTTGGTGTGTTGAGGCAGCTAAATGTTCTGAACTGTATTTAGTTGATTTCTTATCTAAAATTGCTGATAGCTCTTCTTCTTTTAGTATCTATGCTCCTTCTTATGCTAATGTTTTCTTTTAACCACTTCAGCTCCTGAAGATTTACCCCCCTTCCTGACCAGGCCATTTTTTGTGGTACGGCGCTGCGTTACTTTAACTGACAATCGCACGGTCATGCAACACTGCACCCAAATTAAATTTATGTCCTTTTTCCCCACAAATAGAGCTTTCTTTCTGTGGTATTTGATCACACGTTTGTCCTCAGTTGACGGTTCCTTTGGGCATCCTATACCCCCTTACCCTATTCCAGTTTTAAATCCCTCTCAATAAACAACAAAACCTCAAGGACTAATTTCTGACTTCTAATGCAAGTTTGAGTGAAGAATGTAGATTGCCTGGCTGTGCAGGACTACAGGGAGACCCAAATCAACAACAACCCCTAAGGGGGTAGTGCTACACTGAGATCCCAGAGTCACAAGGAACAAATGTAACACAAATTGATAACATTATTTACATTAGGAAGGTCTCTTTCCATCCAAATGGACATTTTACTACACAATTATTAAGATAATCGCACAATTATTTTACAAATGCTTATCTGGACAGAGGAAATTATTACAAGGTCTCAAAAAATAGTAGTATTTGCCCCCTTCTTTGTTACTTTGAAGTGGTTAACTGTTTCCCCTATTTCCCAATCCCAATTTAACCAACCAGCATGGTTCAGCTGAACAGCACTACACTTCCAGTTTCCCCATTGAAGGGTGAAGTGGAGTCTTCTCTTCTTAGGCCGACCAAGTTTTGATGCTCTTCTGAGACAAGAAATCAACACACTGATTATGGCTAAAATGGGTAATATACTCACAAGGGATTTTTACTATATTTTATGGACCATATTGACTCAATGCCACTGCTCAACAGTCATTGAACTTACTTATACCTTATACAGTGTATAAAGAGTGTCTCAGAATAGAGTATGGGCATTATGTCGTAAATGGTAAAGGGTGCCTGTATGGGGATACTGCATGATCATTTCTCAGATAGTGATACTACCAGTAATAAAGGTGTTTTATGTATTTTACTAAGTGTTACTTTTTATGAAATTGTAATAAAAAAAAAGATTAATTGATTTTTACAAAAGGATTTGGGGTATAAGTATAGTATAATGTGGTGACTCCTTTAAAATTCCATTCTTACTTATGACTTTAATGCTGTTCAATACAGGGATGTGGTGTCCTGATTTACTCCACTATGGAAGGCTTGAATTCAATTTCCAGTTTCCCCATCCTTTTTTTTATTTTATAGCAAACAAATAAGCATCATCTCCAAAGCGGCAATGCCTGGTTTGTAACATTTCTATTTGCTATTGATCCTGTAAATCCTACTGAAAAGAATTCACAATGGTTTTCAAATCTGGCAATGATGACAAAAAATAAGATGCAGAAAAAATTGCATATATCACTCCCTGATTTAGCCTATATCTATGCTTGATGCACACATGGCTACATGGGCATGACATGAAAGATTTTCATCGTTAAACACACAATGCCCATTTTGTATTTGTTGTTGGGAATGAAGAACGCTTACAAGAAAATTTCACATGGGCTCAGTACCGTGACAAGGACACCTAGCGCCCAGGGCAAAAATGCCAAATGGCACCCCCTCTCCCTCCTCACAAAATGTATGAGCATTTTTGTGTCAGCAAAAATCCCCTCCCTCCCCAAAAAAGTGAGCACTAATTTTCACACTTACCCCCTAAGCATAAATTCACTTTGCAAGCCAAAGTTCTCCCCAAATGAAAATGTCCCCTCTTTCAGAACAAATCCCACCTTCAACCTTAAATCCTATCCCTCCCCAAATCCCCCCTTCTAGCACAAATCATCTACCTCTCAAACTTACTCACTGAGCATAAACGTCCCCCCTTCAAATCCCCCTCTCCCAACTCAAATCCCTTCTCCTAGCACTAATCCCCCCTCCCAAATTTCCCTTTCTAGCACAAATTACCCAAATCATCCCCACCAGCACAAATACCCCCCCCCCCCCAAATCCCCCTTCCTAACAGAAACCCACACTCCTAGTGCAAAGTCCCCCCCTCCAATTCACTCTTTCTAGCACAACCCCCCAAATCCCCATCACGCCCAGGGTAGCCGCCCCTCCTGTCTGCGATCCTGCATAAAATATCCACAGCAACCAATCACAGATGTCCTTTCATCAGTGCATAACAATCATGAGGGATTGGTTGCTTGCTCAGGGTCAATGTACCCAACACTATCAATCTTTAAAGCTCAACTCCAGTCATTCTTTTCCTTTTGGATAGAGCAGTCTCAGTAATATCTGGGGGAGTTTCTCCCTCACTTCTTGTCCAGGTGATAGGTATCACACAGAACGGAAAGATAAATCTTCTCTATGAGCAAAGGGGGCGTAATAATAAAAGCCTTTCACAAAATAAATAAATAAATCAATAAATAAAATGTGTTGGCTAGAGCTTTAAGTCAGTTTGCAATTCACAAGTCAGGCAACTGATTGTCATTTGTTGTCTCGAGGCTGCTTTGTTATTGATGCCTGCAGTTGTTTCATCATTTCATATTGACTATAATTAAATTCTGTCAGAGAAACACTTGTATATGCTTAATGATTTTCTTGTTTAATTATTTTATTAAGGTTTTCAAGTGAAGAAGAAACATAGCAACTGGTAAGCCCATGCAGGGGCAATTGCATCAACTGACAGCATGTCATCATCTAAACAATGAAAAGTAATAGCACGACCTAGGCTTTCAAGAGGTAAATCGTATGAACATGTACGAAGACCATAAAAAAACAGATAAACAACATCACCTCCAGAGATTAAGCTCTCTTATCCAGAGAAAGGCAATGGATATATTGGGCTCTAGTAGAAAGCAAGAAAAGAGATAAGAAGTAGGAAAGTGGGAGGGGAGGTAAGGAGAAGGTTATGGGTAAGCCCTCACGGACTCAGGGTCCCCTCCAGGCATGACGTCAAAAGCATAATAGGCTTGCCGGGCTTACAGAGGTCAAGACATAGATAAGCCATGGTTTCCATGTTTGCAAAAATTTTGGTATGAAATCATGAAGGATGCTGGACAGTTTTTCATTAATCATCATCAAAGTCATATGGTCCCTTCTTCCAGGCTTTAGCTATCGTTTGTTTGAGCTCCAAACAGTGGTACTGTCCAATGGTATCGCTTGTCACAGCTCTATTTTCCAGTAAGACGATGGCCAGCATTATCTAACCCCTTCCTATATCTCCGTCCAGTCATGGCCATACCCCAAAAGTCCTCTAGACTGCAGGGTGCTAGGTTGGAAAGCATGGTGCATTCAGTGTGGATGTTTCTGTTAATGGTGGTTGAGCATAAACAATTCTCCAAGAAGTGCCAAAGAATATCAATTCCAAAGGTTGACACCATTGTTATACCAACTTACCTTCCATTGCTGCATTCATACTATCTTGGAAGCAGCAGGGAATGAAGTTCTAATGTGTTGTCACACCTCTCGGTGCTCACACCTCTCATTCTGCTCACTGTCCAGTGCTAGATGGCATGTTGTAGGGCAGTGGAAATTACATATTTTCCATGTTCCAGCAGACTTATAAATAGATTGAAGGGATATTCATTTTAGAAAAAATTACAGTGGTGTTCAAAGTGAGAGGAAAACAGATTGTTGTGAGGGGTTTTATGCAATATTCAGGCCTAAAATAATTTTTTAAACATGTGGGGGGGAAAAAATGCAAAAATGGCTCTGGCAGTGAAAGGGTTAATGGTTGGTTTATGCTCTGCATGAGCAAAGCACAGAATCACTTTTGGACAGATTTTGTCTTACATTTTACAACTCGTGTCTAAATAATGTTCAAGTTGACCTTGGATGTAATTGGAAGGCCTGTCTTCCTGTCAGCGCCCCGCCATCACCTAAACACACAAGCAAAAAAAAAAAAAATATAAATAAAAATTAAGATTTAACAAAAAAGCCTTGGTCCCAGCTTCCACTGGGTGTGGATAAAGTCACTGTGCCTCACTGCTGCCTCCTGGGCACTCAGAATCTCATGAGCATGCACTCCTGTAATGGGCTTGGATGCACGTTCATGGAATTTTGAATGTCCAACTATCCCAGTGACATCACCAAAGTCTCCTAAAAGAGTAGGAAGCCGGGACCAGAAGAAAGTGTATTTATTTATTTGCTGAAATCTTTATTTTCAATGCTTTTTTCCCAGCTAATTTTCCCAGGGTGGTGGTGGTGGTGGGGGGAGGGGTTGAAGGAAAATGTACCTTCCATTTTTCATGGAAGGTCTGCTTTGAAGGATAAGTTCACCTTTGGGAACATGTTACATGTTACACCCGTTTTTAGAGTGGAACATGTAACATGCTCCCATAGCTGCAGCTACCACCTGCCACCCCTATACTATCTGTCAGATTTGTAAACAGTGTGAATGAATGAACTGCAAGTACCGTCAGCCTTAGTGGCTGTGTGCTTGTAGTCTTCAATGAACTACTGATTTAGTTGAGGACTAAAAATGTCCAGTGCTTATCTGCTCCTGTCCTAATTTATGACGCTGGCTTGCTCTGGAATGTGTGCACATAAAGAAACTCACACTGACACGTTTGGTTTGTGAAAACTTCTTCTCTAATTTATTGAAATGAAAACGTGAGTTTATATATGCGAACATCACGTGAGAACAGCATAAGTATTATATTAGTCTTTGATTGGTCATTTCCACACGAAAACAATCTCTGTCATAGTATAGGTGTAATCTTCTTCCAGGTCTTATCTATAAAAAAAAAACATGTCTTTGTCTTCGAAACCACACAATGGGAGGGGGGGTCGGTGCATGTGAGCAGACATTTCTTAAGCAAGGATTTCTTAAAGTACCACAAAGCCCAGCAGGCAGAAAATATACACACAACATATGTATTCATACTAAACATTTAGAAATATAAAGAAAGAAATAGTATTAAAGTATAAAAGTAAATATGTAGAAAAATGTGTAGAAAAACATATATATATATTCAATAGGAAACGAAATAGGCATTTTACCATATCCATCACACTACCATGACGTAGTGGAGCACTGTGGTGGTTCATTGAAGCTTCCTGTCAATATATCGGCTTGTCCAGGGGCGGACTAACCATTTGGGAACTCGGGCACTGCCCGAGGGCCCGGGGTCAGTGGGGGGCCCCATGAGATGCCCTGGTACCTTTCATAGGCTTTTTTTGAGTGTGGGTGAGGACACAGGGGCCCCATGATCCCCTATTGCCCGGGGGCCCCATATGTTGTCAGTCCGCCCCTGGGCTTGTCCATACATCAAGTACAACCTGTACATCCTATACATCCCGTACATCCCATACATGCCATACATTCCATACATCCCATAGATCCCGTACATCCTGTACATCCAGTACGTCCATTACATCGTGTACATCCGATACATGCCATACATTCCATACATCCCATACATCCTATACATCGCGTACATCCCGTACATCCCATACATCCCATACATCGCGTAAATCGCCACATCCCATACATCCTGTACATCACGTACATCCCTTACATCGCACACATCCCGTACAGTAAGCAGTTATTCTGAGAGGTCTGCAGGAGACCTGCATGGCATCAGAGATCTACTGATCTACTGATCACTGGTACAATGCTTTGGACAAAAATAATAAATGGACATTTTTTTACCTGCAAAAAAATATACATTTATTATTTTTGTCCCAAAAGTGAAAAGTGAACTTATCCTTTAATCCCTTTCTGAAGCTTTGCTGATTCTCTTTTTAAACGATCACTCGTACAGTATTTGTTCTTCTTTTCCAAATGGTAACGTTCATTTCTCCACACTGACCATAACTTTGTATGGATCTACTAAATATACTTCTGGTTTAGGTTTAGAGCGTTTGAGGCAATGAACATTCCTTGTGTTTTTAGAAGGGACATTGATGAGCAGTGATGTGACATAGATCTGGTTAGGGAGTTGTGTCCTTGTCTTCCTTACTTCCTCATCAGGTACAATCTTGCCATTCTTGGTCCAGAATGACACAAGATCAGGGTGATACCCCTTTGTTATGCATTGTAAAGGAATCCAATTGCTGGTGGAAGGCATGTTTGTGGTTATCAGCAAAGGTCCATCTGTGGAAAGATCCATAATACTCAGAGGCCAACTCTAAGGAATGTGCAATAAGATTTAGTTAATTACTTAAAGCTATATTAAACCCCAAACTAAAAATAAATATATTACAGCTTAACAATCATTAGATGTGGCTGCATTAGGTTTTCCCTTTTAGGCTTTTTTTTTCCCCCGGTTTCACTTAGTGATCTGGCCAGTAACACACCTCCTTTATTAGAGCGCTCCCACTCTGGATGAAGGAGCACAGGGGAAACCTTTGGACAGCAGCATTGTCAGTCTGGGAAGAGGATGCAGTTGGATGGACTAGTAGATTTAGATACACTAACAAATTGAACTCAGCTCACACTTTTTAGGCAGTTACAGCAACACTTTTTTTCCTTTTGGGATAAAGGTTTTACATAAATAAACAAAAGTTGATCATTGTAAGTACCTCTGTCAGTGGTAAATTGTTTGCCTTAGCCTTCTAACTCTTAAAAATAACAGATTGGCCAAATCACAGGTAAAATGAAAAGGAAAAAGCTTAGCAAAAGAAAAAAGTACATCATATCTAAGTAACTGAAATATAATAAATATTTGCTTTTGGGTTTAAAGCCCAATTTTGGGCAAAAAAAAAAGTTTTCCCACGCAATGGGGCTGTACCCGCACTGCATAGGTCAACTGTTTGCTACCACTACTTGTCTCTACTGTTAAAGTGAAGGATAGCAGATCCTATGTTCAGTATTCCCTTTACATAAACATAATTACAGTCATGGCCAAAAATATTGGCACCCCTGCATTTCTGTCAGATGACGCACCACTTTGCCCAGAAAATTGTTGCAATTACAAATGTTTAGGCATTCTCATGTTTTTCTTTTGTTTGTATTGGTATGACACAAAAAGGTGGAGAAACAAAAAAACAAATCTAACAAATTCCAGCCATTTAGAAAATACAATAACACAATAAGAAAAATGTATTCAAAATAAATGAATACTACATCTCACAGTCAGAAAATGAAGTACGAAAGCAGCCATAAAAACACAAATAAGGAAACCATTCTTAGTCCCACCCTTACAATTATGCCACACAAGGGAACACAATACAAAACCTTTGTCACTTTCTATGGTTATTTATGTATTATTTATTCTTTTCTTTTCCGTTTAAACTCTAAGGAGGAACACAAAATTCATATAACAAGGGCGGGGGGATGGGACCTGTTCTCTCGCTGAAACAACATGCAGACTGAGTGGACCATTAATTGACATAAATCCTTTCCTTTTCTCTCTCAAATAACTTAAAGTGATACTGAAGCTTCTTCTTTTTTTTTTACATTTTTTTAAGAAACATGTCATACTTACCTGCTTTGTGCAGTAATTTTGAATACAGCTGCCCTGATCCTCTTCTTTTCAGGGCCCCCACCGTTGGCTCCTGGCTCCTTTCCCTCGAGCAGTGCCCACAGGGTAAGCTGCTTTCCCTAGGGGAAACGTTACGTGCTTGCTCCCGAGCCGCTGCTCTATGCCTCCATAAGACACATAGAGCTGTGGCTCCTTCCTGCCCCCCACTCTCTCCTCATTGACTCACTGGCTATGATTGACAGCAGAGGGAGCCAATGGGCTCCCGCTGCTCTCTCACAGCCAATGAGGAAGTAGAGTCCCAAAACAACCTAGGCTATTGTGAACATCGCTGAATCGGAGGGGGCTCTGGGGAACTGGGGGAGAGCTCTGCAGAGTTCTGCATAGAATGCATGAAGGTAAAGAACCTTGAATCTTTAAACCATTTTAACACCTTGCTTATGGCACCCCTCCCCCCCCCCTCCACCAGACTCTCATACCCTTACCCCTGGTTTACACCTATGCGTTTTTAGTGCATTTTTTAGAAACCCACAACAGTCCATTTAAAATCGCTTTCTATAGATTTAGTTCATATCTGTACGTTTGGAGCCAGTGTGTTTTTTGGAAAGGGTTGGGGACTATTTTCCTGCAGAAGATTGCGTTTTGCAAATAATAGACTTCAATGGACCCGCACAAAAAAATGCAAGTGTTGTGTTTTTGATACATTTTGCTTTTTTTTTTGGCTCATAGGAAAGTATGACAGCCCTGTTCATGCAGTGCGACTTTGATGCTACCTGAGTGCCAGACAGTGTATAGTCCCATCAAAGTTGCATCAAAGCCGCACTACATGAACAGAATTGTCATACTTTCCTATTAGCAAAAAAAAAAAAGTCTAAAAAACACATATTCAAAACTGCAAAATGCACCACAAAATGCATCAACCTGCATGAATGTGAACCTAGCCTTAACCTTTAATCAAATCCCCATCCAGGAGGATCCATCTCCAGCAATGCTGCCTGGAGTGTTAATAATACAGGGCATTGATTTTTTATGTACCTGTGGGATGTCGTTTTTTGCAGTGGGGGATAATTGATGGAAATTTTGTCTTGCACATCTATAAAATTAGTTTTAGTATTCTCCAAACAATATGTAATCTTAGGCTGATTTACTTAATTCTTGACGATGTCCTTTTCTAAACAGCTTGCAGGTATATTCACCTTCATTATGTAGAAAAGTGGCTTTGGCAGATCTGGTGGAATAGCGAGTAGGACGTCCAGTCTTAATACTACGAGCAGATACAGCTACAATACACTTCTGTCCATCTTCTGTGGGAACAGATCGACAGCAAAGGATTGTCATGTGAGAATAAAAATCATACAAATAATACAAATTCAGTACAACCCTAAAATGTGTCTTTTTTCGGAGTCTGTTATTTGATTTCAGTGGTATTTGTGCAATATTGTTAACTATTTTTTTCTTTGAAAACCAGTTAGATATTAATGGCTTTATCCTGAAAAAAAAATGTAAGTCATTTGTCTGCAGCACCCCTCTAGTTAGCTAAAGGGAGCTAGATAAGTTTTCAGCTAGAGGCTGGATAGCAGCCTGTTTAGACTCAGCATTGGATGATTCAGCCAGGTTTACTTTAGGTCAGGGCCAAAGGCTCTACAGGTCAGTTCCCTGATACCTCATCTTGCTCTAAAAGCAGGAAAAATTTCTAGAAGGCAGTGGGTGGGGGTGAGGAGGGGCTGATCTGCATTCTTAGGGGATCTTGGCCAATCCCCAAACAGGAGGCTTGACATGGGGCCAGGACAGCCCTTAGGTATGGGAGAGCCTGACCAGCAGGTAGTAGTGTTGGGTGGAAGATGATGTGAGAAGGCTGAAGTGTGGAGCCTGGGAGGGGGCCCAGGACAGGGGCCTACCTCTAGGCAGGAGCTGGAAGAGAGGATCTCTCCGCATCAATTATCTCAAGAGAGAGGACAGCCTGGGAAGCAGGGAAGGACCCAGTCCAGCACAAGGCCTAAAGGCAGCCACCAACCCACAAGTGAGTAATCCCACACCCCCTGGACCAGATAAAGGGAGAAGGCATTCTGGTGGGAAACCTGACTAGCCCAACTCTGGGCAACTAAAAAATTACCCTTGCAGTGGTGCTATGCACAGACTGTAGGGGTTAATTGCTTGCTTAGGTCTAGGGGAACACTAAAGAAGATTTACTCACCTGATCCTCCACTCCTCCGTGCTGCTAGACCAGTCCCTGAAGCCTCTTCTACCCCATGCTGGAGCAGTCTGGTGTCCAGACATCATCAAGACCAAAGAAGGGTCCTTAGCTCTGCATTGGAGGGAGGATCTCTCAGCCTCACCGTCCCCTAAGAGAGAACAGCCTGGGAAGCAGGGAAGGAGCTTTCATATTTCTCATAGATCATAGGTTTCCTTTAAGCAAATCAAATTTAAGAAAACCAAGGTGGAAAACATGATGAAAAAAAAAGAAAAAAAAACATAGGTAAAGTTATAGTAAAAAATATATTGACTATATCCAACTGATTTGCATCAGAAATAATAGTATAGAACATATAATTATAAAAATTGTTGATTATTACACAACTAAACATTATTACACAATTGAGATATTTTATTTATTTATTTTTAGTAATGATCATTATAAAGAAAAATATTTAAAAATCACTAAACATTCCCTTTAATGTTGTCCACATACACAAGATCTTTCACATGTTTTACTCACATGTGATGGCAAAACTAACTAAACAGCTTAGTGTAACCTACCACCAATAAATTATTATTATTATTGTTATTATAGAGGATTTATATAGCGCTCAATGTTGCGCAGCACTTTACAACATGAGGGCAGACAGTACAGTTACAATACAACTTAATACAGGAGAAATCAAAGGGTCCTGCTTCTTAGAGCATACAATTTAAAAAGGGAGAATGAAGCGATGCAAAAGATAATAACTGTGGGGGATGAGCTGATGGAGAAAATAAAGAGAGTGATTTTCAGGGATTGTTTAAAAGTAGGAGACAGTCGGGCAGATTGGGGTAGGGAGTTCCAGAGAATGGGAGGGACTCTGGAAAAGTCCTGGAGGTGAGCATGGGAAGAAGTGACAAGGGAGCTAGAGAGCGGGAGGTCTTGGGAGGAAAATAAAGAACAAATTCTCTTGAAACCACAAGACAGGCAAAATGTTGCTGGTCAGTTCACTTGATCAGCTAAAGCCGGCCATAGACGTCTTGAATCTCAGCCGGTTCAGCAGGAACTCGCTGAGATTCAAAATATATATGGGCAGGCTGAACGTAGCCAAGTCGATCGATCAACTTGGGTACAGTCAGCCTGACGTATTTTACATGCATTCATCGCTAGTGGCAGTTATAGCAATAATCATCGTCTTCCCCCGAGAACACAATGGCTCAGCTGGAGGGATTCCCCTGTCAACACTGTCTGAGTTGATGGGGGAATCGAGGTTGCAGGAAATACATTTTCACCGTCTATTAGTAACTGTTGTGATGGAAAACTGGTCAAATATTTTTGTGTACGGCCAGCTTTAGTGTGCTAATCCCCACAAGGTAATGCTAGATCTGTTATCACACTGTATTCTAATAGGGTAATACAGTGATTGTCATATTTATAGTATTGAACACTAAAAAAATGAAAACAGAAAAATGCAATATCTATACTGATTTGCATCCACCATCTATCCTATAGTGAAAAATCCTCCAAACAGAAATGGAAACTCAGGCACATGTAAACTGTGCAAGTTGTTCCACTGCTCTGCCACCACACCCACCACTGACATTACATCCTTCCCTGGCCTCTTCATCCCCTGCTCACAGCAGCTTCAGATGGAGCCATCTTCCAGCAGATAGGACTCACCTGTAAAAGCTCTTATCCGGAGAGAGGAAATCATGATAATAAAACTGATGGTAATCGTCCCCATCTCTTTTACTCTGTTGTGTATGACTGTTTCACTTCTTGCTGATCTACTGAATAGGATCAGCAAATAAAGTTAATCAGGTGAGGGCCAACAAGGAGCAAAGCCTCCTACTTCTGTTTATAAAACACAGCAACCAAACAGGCTCTTCCTGACTACCATTTGAATTCTTTACAGATTCCTTAAGCCTCATACACACGCTGAGAAGTTTGTTTTTTTCACATGCTAGTCTCATATCAAAAATGAAGAGGTTACTAAAGTTACGGAAATTTTCGTACGACAGAATACAACTTCAGAAGTGATGTAATGTATTATATTGTATTCTTTCATTTCTGAGCATGCGCGGTCTTAGTCTTCCGTTTTTTTTTCAAACGAACACTGTACTGATTAAACAAAAATCATTTTTTCTGGTATAGTATGAGAAACATTTTTGTGTTTGTTCCTTTGGGTAATTTTGCATGAACTGTCATAATTGGCTCTCAAAAGTTGTGTACTAACAATCGAATTATCAGACAATTGCTCCATAAGCGGTATTTTTCGTCCGATTTTCTCATTGTGGGTACTAGGCTTTAAAGTAAGCATTTAACAGATTCTTTATAGTAGAGCTATCATAAATTTGGGCAAATCAAACTCCGCATATGAAGAAAGGATGTCTAGACAAAGGTCACACAAACACAAGACAATCTCCATGTTTTACCCCTTTAACCACTTCCACCTGGGTGGGTGTCATATGATGTCCTGAGGTTTAAATGGTTGTACCAGGATGATGATGCCTTCAGTTACACGCATCATCCTGATATCAAACTTTTCAGCCTCTCAATCACTTCTGCAGGCAGCAGAAGGGGTGGCCCCCTCCCACCGCTTCCACCGTCACCTATCCTGGGCTCTTCCATCCCATTGGGGAGCCAGGGACTGATCCGATCTGTGGCATCCTGTGCACTGCACAGAGAGAGGAACTCATGTTGTTCCTCCCTCTCTGTGAGATCATAAACTGGAAATGATGAGGATTCCAGTTTCCTGCTAGTGAAGCAGCCAATCAGACCGATCTGATTTGCAACATACCCATAAGTCATTTCCACCACCTCCCATGACCGCCATGTCCACTGGAAACAGCTGAATGCAGATCCCGGTACTTAGAACCTGGTGATCATGAGATTACTCTGTGATCACATGGTACCTGGGCCAGTCGCAGCACCCTACATGATGTGATTAGCTGTAGCCAATCACAGATCACCAGTATTCTGAATTGTCATGAACTTAACCCATTCATGACAGTTCAAAGCATGGCTGGTGAAATGATCTTCATTGCACCAGCAATCAAAGTGTTTAAAAAAAAATTCCCTGATCACTCCCCCCAGAGTAGTATCATGTTACTATGGAAACATTTAACTACTCTGATGAAAGCATTTTTTAAATAAAAATAATGTTAAAAAATATTTAAAATATTGAATAAAAATTATTTAAAATATGTTTTAGTTTTTTTTTAACATGCTGTCATACATCAGTGTCCCTGGTCACTACCACACCAGTCATATCATGACACTGTACTGCGCTGGTGACGGCATGTAAAAAAAAAATTGTAAAAAAAAACAAATTTTATTTAATTTTTTCATTTTCCAAAAAATTGTGACAAAGAATTAAAAAAAAACCTAAAAGATAAGGAACAGGGAAGCAGGTGGCGTAATTTCCGGTGCTGGTGGAAGCCACCATCTTTGTTCACCCAGTTTACCCTAAATGTTGGAATGGGTTCTGTGAGCCCTATATCTATGTGAGTGGCATTTTATATACATTTTTATGGTACTAAAGTTTTACTCATAAGAACACTTGCTATACAACTTCTGACTGCACAGGTCACAATTACACTTATGCCAGAATTTAAACATTCAATCTTAAATGATATAAGGCTTACCTGCTTAAGATTTTTACCAACTCTACTTTTTTAGCTTTATCTAGTTTGTCCAAGGATAGCATTTGGAGCTGATAGTCAGACATGAGTGACGGTCAGGGCAGCCCTCAGAAATTTTGGGGCCCCCTACACAGTTATGGGCCTGGGCCTAGACCTGACCACCAACATTCCCCAGCGCCCACCCACTGGCCACCCCATCGAATTGAATCCGTTCATTGGCCATCCCAGGTTGGCAGCAAGGAAACATTTACACAATTAGTTCATTAACGAGATTGCTGTAAAAGATAATTTAACTTTCAGTTGTGGCTATAATACTGACCGACAAAAGTACAGATTAAAACGGTCTATTTCCTATGATCACAATAGCAGCTTTATAGAAATTCTTGATGCCGCCTTAGAAACCATCTACTAGAAGACAGCCCCTCCTTCCATCATTACCAATGCACTTGACTGCCAAAATGTTGGTCAGCCCAACAAAAATGTAGTTTGCAGGACTTTGTTTTTCCAAGGTTCAACTAGTATATTTGATGTGGTCTGTTGATACCAATATATATGTTATGATGTGGAGAAATTTTCTTTTGATTCCTGTTTTGTCAAAATCTTTCAGACAGGGACAGAGACAGCAGTAGATCAACAAAGGGCCAGATTACTGTCCTTCAGACTTTAGGGGGACCAGGTTGTGGCCAGAGGGGGCAGTAAATGCCCTGGCATTGGTGAGTGTAAACAATTTAATGGGAAGGAATAGTGTTCCATCATTGTTATCAGTGGAAAGAATAATGCTCTATCATTGGTGACAGTGGGAGGAATAGTGCCCCAAAACTGGTGTCAGTAGGAGAATTAGTAGCCCCATCTCTGGCGTCAGTGGCAGGAATAGCGCCCCATTGTTGGTGTCAGTGGGAGAAATAGTGGTTTGTATCAGTGGAAAGAATAATGCCACAAGGGCCAGATAATGGCAAGCAAAGGGCCACATCCGGCCCGTGGGCCACAGTATGGAGACCCCTGCATTAGAGCAAGCATAACACAGCAAAATAGTGCATGCTACATTTTGGCAGTGCAGCACACCGCAACACATGTTAGTGTGTTGCTTTTCCTGCTATACATGTCCTTGGGCTCTGCATCACACCAATGCACATAACACATTAGAGTGGCTTAATAATGTGAGTGGGCCCTTAGACAGTTGTCAACTTAACAGGTGACTCCATTGAAAGGTTCCAAAATAAATATATAATAGTGCAGCGCTATAAACTAATTCCTTCCAAACAGTGTCAGGATCTGAAAAAGATCAATATACAGTATATACATGATACAGTGATAAATCATATACACATGTGATCAAACAATTGAAAAAATTGAAACAAATCTAAGATCCCCCTCCAATCCACATTTGAGGGATCACTTGATTGAAAATAAATAGTGCAAAATAGTGCGTGCATCCCTAGCCAGGGATAAATTGCTAAAATGTGATCAGTGAACCACACTTGACAAAAATCCACAGTAAAACACAGATACAAATCAAAGTCCCCCACATATACAGTTGCAAGAAAAAGTATGTGAACCCCTTGGGATTACGTGGAGTTTTGCATGAATTGGGCATAAAATGTGCTCTGAACGTCATCTAAGTCACAACAATAGAAGAACACAGTCTGCTGAACATAATACTACACAAACATTAGATGTTGCCATGGTTTAATTGCACATAACATGTAAACATTCACAGTGCAGGGAGGAAAAAGTATGTGAGGCCCTAGCTTAATGACTTCTCCCAGAGTTAATTGGAGCCAGGAGTGAGCCAACCTTGACTCCAATCAGTGTGATGATATTGGATGTGTTGCTGACAGCTGTCCTGCCCTTAAAAAACACACACCTGTTTTGGGTTTACTGGTTTCAAGAAGCACTGTCTGATGTGAACCATGCCTCACAGAAAAGAGCTCTCAGAAGACCTACGATCAAGAATTGTTGACTTGCATGAAGCTGAAAAAATGGTTACAAAAGTATCTCCAAAAGCCTTGATGTTCATGTGTCCACAGTAAGACAGACTGTCTACAAATGGAGAAAGTTTAGCACTGTTGCTACTCTCCCCAGGCGTGGTCGTCCTGTAAAAATGACTGCAAGAGCACAGCGCAGAATGCTGCATGAGGTAAAGAAGAATCCCAGAGTGTCAGCTAAAGACCTACAGAAATCTCTGGCACATGCTAACATTTTTGTTGACACATCTACAATAATGAAAACATCAAACAAGAATGGAGTACATGGGAGGACACCACGGAGGAAGCCATTGCTGTCCAAAAAGAATATTGCAGCACGTTTGAAGTTTGCAAAAGAGCACCTGGATGTTCCACAGCACTACTGGCAAAATATACTGTGGACAGATGAAACCAAGATTGAGTTGTTTGGGAAGAACACACAACACTATGTGTGGAGAAAAAAAGGCACAGCACACCAACATCAAAACCTCATCCCCACTGTAAAACATGGCGGAAGGAGCATCATGGTTTGGGGCTGCTTTGCTGCCTCAGGGCCTGGACAGATTGTTGTCATTGATTGGAAAATGAATTCCAGAGTTTATCAAGACATTTTGCAGGAAAACGTACGACCATCTGTCCGCCAACTGAAGCTCCGCAGAGGATGGGTGATGCAACAGGACAATGACCCAAAGCATACAAGTAATTCAACAAAACAATGGCTGCAACAGCACAGAATACGCCTTCTGGAGTGGCCCAGTCAGAGTCCTGACCTCAACCCGATTGAAATGCTGTGGCATGACCTTAAGAGAGCGATTCCCACCAGACAGCCCAAGAATATTGCTACACTGAAACAGTTTTGTGAAGAGGAATGGTCCAAAATTACTCCAGATCGTTGTGCAGGTCTGATCTGCAACTACAGGAAACGTTTGGTTGAGGTTATTGCTGCCAAAGGAGGGTCAACCAGTTATTAAGTCCAAAGGTTCACATACTTTTTCCTCCCTGCACTGTGAATGTTTACATGTTAAGTGCAATTAAACCATGGCAACATCTAATGTTTGTGTAGTATTACGTTCAGCAGACTGTGTTCTTCTATTGTTGTGACTTAGATGATGTTCAGAGCACATTTTATGCCCAATTCATGCAAAACACCACGTAATCCCAAGGGGTTCACATACTTTTTCTTGCAACTGTATTATCTGGTCTAGTACCAGCTGGTTGCTCTTTACATAAATAATCTTATCATCTCTGAATACTTCTTTGCGTTACAATCTATGGCATGTTTTCAAATGTAAGACTTATTCCCCTTTGTGATTATAAGGCTGAGAAGAATTGTTATACATGTTATGGCAGTATTTGTAATTTCACCATGTTTTGTTACACTACAATTCTCAACAATAAACTTTTATTGTTTGAAAAAAAAAAAGACAGCCAGTTTACCCATTTCCTCCTATTTTTGTTATATTTGCTCTTTCATATATTTATTTTAATTTCAAGGATGCAACACATCCCAGGGGGTAAATCCAACACATAAATCTGAATGAAAGAATATGTAAACCCCAACACTTGATATTACTGATATGCCTGCTGTACTGCGTTCCATGTGCCAGTCCCTCTGCTTCCATATGCGATCACAGTTTAGGGCTTAAGCTGGAAATACACTATCTGAATTCCAACCAGTTCCTGGTGAATCGGCTGAGGTTTGCACAATGAGGCCCTGTTGGCCTCCTCCCACTCAACATCCCTCGACTGAAAAATCAAAGGATCCAGGCAGAAATTTTTTATCCAAAAAGCAGCTACATCCAATCAAATGCAGCTGCTGTTCTAGTATTTTAATAGCTGGCGGTCAAAATACAATATCTACAGCATGAGATTCATGCATCCTTTCTGTGTAGCATGGGACAAGGAATCTCAAAGCTTAAAGTGTTAGTTCACCTTTACAGAAAAAGAGTAAAGGTGAACTAACACCAGACACCCTCCCCAGTCCCCACTGTACTTACCTCTGGGGTTGCTGAGCTGTCAGCACCTCTACAGACAGTTTAGCTCTCTGAGAATTTGAAATCCCCATTCTTCTGCCTCTTCTCTGTGAAGCGCATCTGGGATGGACCAAATTGATTCTGATTGACCAGCACAGTAAATTGATCTGGTCTGTGACAAGAGTGCTGCCCAGAGAAAAGCGGGGGATTTCAAATTCCTGGACTGGCTGCGGGGGTGCATACAACTCAGCCACCCCAGAGGCAAGTACAGCAGGGACTAGGGAGGGTGTCTGGTGTTAGTGCACCTTTTTTTATTTCTATAAAGATGTACAAAGCCTTTAAGGCTAAATTCACACTTATGCAGTTTGCGTTTCGATCCGTTTATGCACTTGCACTTTTTTTTATTTTTCTTGTTACTAGGAAGATTTAAAACGCATTACATGCTTTTCTACAGCGTTTCCATTGTGCGAGGGGGGGGGGGGTGACTGGGGCGTTAAGAGAAGTCTATCATTAGAGGAGAGCACACTACATTCCCAGCACAGCTAGAGAGCTGCAGTGGCGCAGATATTTTACCTGTCAACCACTCTCTAAAAAGAGATCCACAGCAGACCATTTTCAGAGGGGCAGCAAGGGCTACTTTCCATATGAACACAGCCTGAATATTATCCTCTTAAGGTTTGTATCTTTCAACAACTGGAACATTTTATGGTATAATTTTTTTAATACATATCCATTGCTGAATGGAAGTTGGAAAAAAAAGGACTCTCAAAGTGTCTGAGCATTTATAACCACATACACCTAGATGTGGGACGGTTAACTGTATCCACAACAATTAGGAAGGTGTATAAGCCCAAAAACAAAAATGGAATTTCTTAGTCCTACAATATGGGACACAGGATCTCATTACTATTCAGTTATATGCAGCCACCTTCACGTGCCTGGATACTAGCAAAAAAGAAGGGTACAGGGGCACCCCCTATATATGACCCCTTCCATTCCCAGTTGCCTCAGTTTTTTTTTTGCTTTTGTCCATAGGAGATTAAACTCATACCTCTACTAAAAGAGGAGCTTACCTTCTTCCTAGAGGATGATTCTCCCATGCTGAACCATAGCCATTGCATCTCCTACTGAAGCTTCTGGATGTAACCCAACATATTTCTCTTTGACACGACTGTTTCTAGGGCTACCACGGGTTTAATAACCTTATAAACTACAGTTGTGGCCAAAATTATTCAACCCCCAATGCTGTAAAGGGGTTTAGGGACTATAGTGTACATTTGGAATTGTATTCAGAATCAAATCCTACAAGGACGTTGTAACTACCCAAATGCAACTAAAATGACATCAATTGTTTATGTAATACAGTAGTAAATGGTTCTTATGTGGTTTCTTCATTGCCACAATTATTCAACCCCTTAAAGACTACCACTCTGAAGAACAGAGGTTCATACAGGTGCTTTCCATCAGGTATTGAAAACACCTGTGGATGTCACCGAGCAGCAATCAAGCATAATAAGCACCAATTAGGCAGCTTTAAAATGACTGTGATACTCAGCTCCTTCTAGACATTTACTGGTGTGGTTACAAACATGGTGAAGGCAAGAGAATGGTCCAGGAAGACAAGAGAAGAGGTGATTTCTCTTCACAGGAAGGGCAATGGCTATAAGAAGATTGCAAAGATGTTAAACATACCAAGAGACACCTTAGGAAGCATCATTCGCAAATTCAAGGCAAAGGGCACTGTTGAAACGCTACCTGGTCGTGGCAGAAAGAAGATGCTGACTTCGACTGCTGTGCGCTACCTGAAGCGTAGAGTGGAGAGAAGTCCCCGTGTGACTGCTGAGGAACTGAGAAAAGATTTGTCAGATGTGGGTACAGAAGTTTCAGCCCAGACAATAAGACGCACACTGCGTAATGAAGGCCTCCGTGCCAGAACTCCCAGGCGTACCCCCTTGCTGTCTCCAAAGAATAAGAAGAGTCGACTGCAGTATGCCAAAAGCCATGTGGACAAACCACAAAAGTTGTGGGATAGTGTTCTGTGGACTGATGAAACAAAATTAGAACTGTTTGGGCCCATGGATCAACGCTATGTTTGGAGGAGGAAGAACAAGGCCTATGATGAAAAGAACACCTTGCCTACTGTGAAGCATGGTGGAGGGTCAATCATGCTTTGGGGCTGTTTTGCTTCTGCAGGTACAGGGAAGCTTCAGCGTGTGCAAGGTACCATGAATTCTCTTCAGTACCAGGAGATATTGGATGGAAACGTGATGCAGTCCGTCACACACCTGAGGCTTGGGAGACGTTGGACCTTTCAACAGGACAATGATCCCAAGCATACCTCCAAGTCCACTAGAGCATGGTTGCAGAGGAAAGGCTGGAACATTTTGGAGTGGCCATCGCAGTCACCAGACTTAAATCCGATTGAGAACCTCTGGTGGGACTTAAAGAAAGCAGTTGCAGTGCGCAAGCCTAAGAATGTGACTGAACTGGAGGCCTTTGCCCATGAAGAATGGGCGAAGATACCCGTAGATCGCTGCAAGACACTTGTGTCAAGCTATGCTTCACGTTTAAAAGCTGTTATAACTGTAAAAGGATGCTGTACTAAGTACTAAGATTGAATGTCACTTGGGGGTTGAATAAAACTGATAATGCTGTGAGCACAGAAAAGACATTTGTGGTTTTTTCATTATAACTGTTATGTTATATTTGTCTGACCTACAAGTGCCTCTTTAATGTAAATGTAAGCAAGATGACTGAATGATCAAAAGCAATGTCAAACTGGCCAAAACACTCAATTTCAGTGGGGGTTGAATAATTTTGGCCACAACTGTATATGAAAAAAAAACAGCTGTACAATATGTATTTTTTTTATTAGGAATGGAAAATATTGATAAAACAGACTTACAAAATCTAGCATACCATAATTAAAAGCATAGCCCGCCAAAAGTAATCCAACAGTCATAGATGTAACAGGTTTTAAATACATAATCTGATAATTGAAAATATTCCTTGTTATCCCTTTTAAAGCGAGGCCTCTCATTAATAAGTAACAACCTTATACAAGCTCATTGAAGTTTATTGCAACCATAAAGTACCAGTAAAGTAGAATTCCAGGATTGATATAGCTAGCTTTAAAACTGTCCCCTCACCCCTGCTACGACCTATACGAACAACCTTATGGAAGAAAGATGCATATACTTACCTATTCTCAGGCCACTCCGATCTGGTCATGTAACCTCCTTTGTGTCAGCCAGTGATGGCTACAGAGGAGAGAGCGCTTCGACCATGAATGGAATACCTGAGCGATGACGTCACCCATAGGCTTCCTATGGGCCATCTGTTGTCGGTGGTCCCTTCTCTCCTTTGAAGGTACTGCTAGCTGAGAGAGGGGAGCAGATGATGTGATCAGACTAGGGTGGCTTGAAATGAGCTAATTCTATGCATCTTTCTTCAGCAAACTGTTGGCGCTATATAAATCCTGTATAATAATAATAATATTTAGTACAGGTGTTAGAAGGGGCCGGGAGCAGTTTCAAGATTAGTTATATGATCCCAGAATTCCAGTTTAATTTGTACTTAGATGCAGGAAGTCCATAACAAATTAAAGCAAGTGCCAGAAGGGTTTCCCAGACAATTTTATTTTAAACCCCAAATACTGAACCATGAGAGATCCACACAAACATAACTAGTGGATTTATCCCATAATCAGTCTCCATTTAATGTTGGTGTATGGACCACCAGTCACATACCCACACTGGTTGTGGATACTAGAATTCTGGATTCCACAGAAGGGCCGAGTCCTAAAATGTTCACAAGACTGGACCACTGAAGATGGTTCAATAAATCCATGCAAGTTCAACAGGTGCTCAGTAGTGTCAATAAAAAAAGGGTCAGCGAACTCCATGATTTGTGCTTTCAAAGTGGATTTATCCTATAATGGAATATGCGTATAGTAACAAGTCCACAACATGAAGGGTACTACGGGACCATTGAGGCATAGCAGGTCATTTATCTATACATCTCTCTGGGACCCACAGAAAGAGCAAACCAAGTAAAATAAATGTCACTCACTGCACCAATTGAGTTTAATATTTAAGCGTCCATCTCCTGAGTCAGCTAAAGCCCACTGTTGGCTGACATCACAATGCTGGTCCAGGCTCCGAAAAGAACCTGACCCTATGGTGGGGATTCGCTCACAAGCACAAGTGAGCTGCTGAGAGCCTGAGCCAGCGGCTCCCACTCCCTCCAGAGCCCAGTGCTGTAGTGAGCACTGAAGAGGCAGAAGAGAGAGCCAGTGCCTGACAGTCTGTGGCTCTCTGCAGACTGAAGAACGATCAGCAGTGTTTGATCACTCAGATCTTGGTCTTAAGAGGCAATGGGGGACAGCTGCAGCCATCTAGGCAATTATGATTGTTTTTTTCCAATCCCATACTTCCCTTTTAACAAGAATACCACTAAACAGGTTGAAGATATGCTTTCCTCTAAAGATTTCATCAACAGTCTCTCCTTAAAGGCTAACACCATCTTTTACACCAGTATTAAGAGTGTAAGACGTAACAGAGTGCAAATGGCCCCTCCCCACCCTATGATAATACGTAGGGGTTCTTCCTCTCCCTACAGGTGTTAAAATGGTGAATGAACTACCACCACAGTGGCAGACAGATTTGTAGTTCCCAATGAAACACAATCATGGTAATCACTGCATTCATGGTTAATTGACACTTCTCCAGATCTCCAACTGAAAGCTGGTACCTTGGGCAGGGAACTGGAAGAGAGTCTGCAGTAGCCTGACATAGCACCTGTGATCCACTAGTCATAGGTGCAATGCTTTGCAGACTCCTGTGAAAAATAAAATGAATGCACATTTATTTTCACCTGCAAAAATATGTATATTTTTTCCTAAAGGTGGCCTTAAATCCCAGTTTGAGTTGATCGATGTTGCCCTCTGTTGGTTGGAACTTTATTCTGAAATCGTGTCAGAATGGGTTGATTCCCTTAGAAGTGGACCCTTCCACCACTGTGATAGGTTCTTGTTTTTTGGAGCCACACAGATATATACACCGGCCTGCAGTATGTGCTCAGAGCACTGGAATCCACCCAAGGTACTTTCCTAGACCCCCTTGGTGTAACCTGTGACTTAGCCATGCAGTGTTTTACAGGTCCAGGGCCACAGTGTCTCTCTCTGGTGGGCCCATCCCTAAAGACAGCTTAGGGAATATTCCCACAAGGGAGCATGCCCACAAGGAAGCTGTTTAATGGGGCATGTACCCTGGATTCTGCCTAAAATTTCCAATCTACTTCATAGGGACCGCAAGGCATCTCAGGACCACCAATGTGGTAAGTATAGGTGTGCTTAAAGTGATTGTAAAGCCTTATGTTTTTAATTAAAATAATATGTTATACTTACCTGCTCTGTGCAAAGGTTTTGCAGAAAGCAGCCCGTTCCTCCTCTTTGCGGATCCCCCCGTGGACGCTCCTAGCTCCTCGTCTTCAGTGAGGACCCCTATAGGAAGGCGCTTCCTATGGGTACACTACTGCAGACTCGTTCCCAAGCCCTGTTGCCTGCGTCCATAGACACAGACAGCGGAGCTCGGCCCCACACCCCTCAACACAAATGTATTGTCAGGAGCCAATGGCTCCTACTGCTATCAGTCTGCCATGTGAAGAGGGACAGAGCAGAGAGCCGCTGCTCTTAGACACAGCGCTGGATCGCAATGGTAAGTAGAGGAGGGGCTGGCTGGGGCCAGATCTCAGAAACAGATGGTTTATTACCTTAATGCATAGAATGCATTAAAGGATAAGTTCACCTTTGGAACATGTTACATGTTCCACCTGTTTATAGGGTAGAACATGTAACATGTTCCCATAGCTGCAGCCACGTCCGCTGCCTCCCTTCCTCTGACAGACAGTATAGATAGACTTCTCCCCGTACTGTCAGATTGGAAAACAGGGCTCCGCCCACACAGCTGCGTCACTCATTCACAGAGTTCTGTGACTGAGCGCCTACAAGTCCTGGCAGCCTTAGCGGCTGTGGGCTTGTAGTTTTCAATGAACTACCACAACACTGTCAAGCTCTGTGGTGGTTCATTGAAGCTTCCTGTCAGTATATCTCGTAGACCGTACATCCCGTACTGGAAAGCAGATAATCTGGCAGGTGTGCAGGAGATCTGCATGGTGCCAGCGATCTAATGATCGTTGGTGCAATGCTTTCCAAGCTCCTGGAGACAAAAATAATAAATGCACATTTTTTACCTGCAAGAAAACGTGCATTTATTATATTTGTCCAAAGGGTGAACTTATCCTTTAAGGTAAAAAAAAACACTTTAATGTAGTCCTCAAGTCCCCCAAGGTGTTATCACATGAGCGCCAGATGCATCCTAGCTTCCTCCAGAACGTTTACTTTGCCTCCTAGCTTCCTCCAGAACGTTTACTTTGCCTCCTAGCTTCCTCCAGAACGTTTACTCCGCCTCCTAGCTTCCTCCAGAATGTTTACTCCGCCTCCTACTTCATCCAGAATGTTTACTCCGCCTCCTACTTCATCCAGAACGTTTACTCCGCCACCTTCTTCATCCAGAACATTTACTCCGCCTCCTAGCTTCGTCCAGAACGTTTACTCTGCCTACTTCCTCTAGAATGTTTACTCCGCCTCATATCTTCCTCCAGAAATTTTACTCCGCCTCCCAGCTTCCTCCAGAATGTTTACTCCACCTCCCAGCTTCCTCCAGAACGTTTACGTCGCCTCCTAGCTGTCTCCAGTGGCAAATCACAGACAGCATGAACCCTTCCTGCTCCGGCAGTATTCTTGTGAGTACCCCTTGTGGTGTGTGTGTGGGAACCCCTCACAGCCAAGGCAAAGCCCTATCCTCCCCTGGAACCTGTCATTGCTGCAATGTCCTTCCACCAGACCTTAGGTCTCTGCTCCAAACATGAAAGAGGTATCAAAATGGAGTTGGGGTCACAGTATACTTTCAGGGGCCCCTCCTAGTCCTCATTCCTGCAGAGTGAGGGCCCCTTTGATATACAGGGTGACGGCTTCCTTTACTGTATACTGCCAGGGTTCCCTACTACCTAAGCCTAGAAGCTAGGGGAACCTCAAACTAAACACAGTCAGAGTCCCCTCCACCTCCGGCCTGCAGACTGAGGATCCCCTTTACTGTCGGGCCAATAAAGAATTACACAGGGTAAGGGCCCCTCTTCTCACAATGATAACCTTCAGGACAAAGCCCCCCTTTACTGTCAGGGGTCCCTCCTTCTCAGGCATAGAGGCATTCCAGGGACGACCAGCGATCAGCAGACAGGGAACCTAACGGCACTCGGCGTTCCAGGGACGACCAGCGATCAGCAGACAGGGAACCTCACGGCTCTCAGGTAGGGACACGGCAGGCTTCAGCAGGTAGGGACACGGCAGGCTTCATCAGGTAGGGACACGGCAGGCTTGCAGGGTCTTGGCTGTGGGGTCTGTTTAATGTGAACTGCCTTGTTTAACCGCTAGCCTACAGGGCACCCCCTTCCTGCCCAGGCCAATTTCCAGCTTTCAGCGCTGTCGCACTTTGAATGACAATTGTGCGGTCATGCAACACTGTACCCATATGAAATTTTGATCATTTTTTTGTGACAGATAGAGCTTTATTTTGGTGGTATTTAATCACCTCTGGGTTTTTTATTTTTTTTTAAACACACCAAAAACCACTGAAAATTTTGAAAAAAAAAATGTTTTTTCTTAGTTTTTGTTATAAAATTTTGTAAATAAGTGATTTTTCTCCTTCACTGATGTGCGCTAATGAGGCTGCACTGATGGGCACTGATAGGCTGCACTGATGGACACTGGGTGACACTGATGGGCACTGATGAGGAGGCACTGGTAGGTGGCACTGATGGGCATTGACAGGCATCACGGATGGGCACTGAAAGGCAGCACTGATATATGGCACTGTTAGGTGGCACAGACTGGCACTGTTAGGTGGCACAGACTGGCACTGTTAGGCGGCACTGACTGGCACTGTTAGGCGGCACTGACTGGCACTGTTAGGCGGCACTGATGCACACTGATAGGCGGCGCTGACTGGCACTGATAGGTGGCACTGATTGGCAGCACTGATAGGTGGCACTGATTGGCATTGATAGGTGGCACTGACTGGCACTGATGGGTGACACTGAAAGGCAGCTCAGATGGGCACGGATATCTGGCATTGATGTGCACTGGTGTGCACTAATATGTGGCACTGATGGGCACTGGCACGAGGCACTGACATAAGGCACTGATGGACACTGACAGGTGGCACTGCTGGGGCTACACTGATCATCAGGGCACACTGATCATCAGTGCTCTGATGATCAGTGTACATGTCCCCTAAACGGAAAGCCCATTACAGGCTCTCCTCTCCTCTCGAGCTGTCAGCGTGACAGCTCGAGAGGATAGAAGTGCCGATAACCGACATTTCCCTGTTTACATGTGATCAGCTGTGATTGGACACAACTGTTCTGATGGACACAACTATTCAAATGACCGAGCCGACATCTTCGGCTCTTTCCGTGATTGGTAATCCGCTGTGTCCTAGGGACACAGCGCACCGCCGATTGCCGCGCTGCACGCTCCCTGAGCCACGCATGCGTGGTGAGAATGGGAGGACATCATATGACATCCTCCCAGAACAAGAGAACCACCTTGTGCCCGTCATATTACTATATGGTGGGCGGGAGGTGGTTAATGTGAACTGCTGTTGAGCTGAACTGCCTTGTTTAATGTGAACTGTCCTTGAGCTGAACGGCCTTGTTTGAGCTGAATGGCCTTGTTTGAGCTGAACTGCCGTTAAGCATAACTGCCTTGTGTAATCTGAACTGCCATTGATCTGAACTGCCATTGATCTGAACTGCCATTTGAGCTGAACTGCTTTGTTTGAGCTGAACGGCCTTGTTTAACTTGTTGCCGACCGCAGATGCACTGCGGCCGGCCAGTTCTGAGTGGACGTCATATGACGTCCCCCCAGAACGCGCTCTCCTGCGCGCCACAGGGGGCGGACACAGCTGATCACGTGATGTGGTAAAAGGCCAATCACAGCGACCTTTTACCACCTGATCAGCGGTGTCCAATGACACGCTGATCAGAGGGAAATGCAAGTGCCGGTTCTCGGCTGCACTTTCCTCACGCTGTCAGATCGTGAGGAAACTACTGCCGAGAACCGGCAGTTGTCAGAGCGGGGATCGGCACCGATCATCAGGGCACTGATGATCAGTGCCCTGATGATCGGTGCCCAGCAGTGCCACCCGCAAGTTCCGCCCACCTGTGCCCTGCAGTGCGCCCACTAGCTCCGCCCACCTGTGCCCAGCAGATCACCCACCTGTGCCCAGCAGTGCACCCACCTGTGCCCAGCAGTGCACCCACCTGTGCCACTCTGCAATTTCACACACCTGTGCCCAGAAGTGCCACCTACCTGTGCCCAGCAGTGCCACCCACCTGTGCCCACCCACCTGTGCCCACCAGTGCCACACACCTGTGCCCACCCACCAGTGCTGCCCACCAGTGCCACCCACCAGTGCAGCCCAGCAGTGCTGCCAGTCAGTGCCAGGCAGTGATGCCAGTCAGTGCCGTCTATCAGTACCCATCATCAGTGTCACCTATCAGTGCTGCATATTAGTGCCGCCTATCCGTGACACCTCATTAGTGCTGTCTATCAGTGCCGCCTATCCGTGCCACCTCATTAGTACTGCCTATCAGTGCCCTTTAGTGCTGCCTATCAGTGCCCATCAGTGCCGCCTATCAGTGCCCATCAGTGCTGCCTGATCAACGCACATCAGCGAAGGAGAAAAATTACCTGTTTGAAAAATTTGAGAAACTTTTTTTTTTTTTCAAATTTTTGGCAATTTTTTATTTATAGCGCAAAAAGTAAAGCGCCCAGTGGCGATTAAATACCACCAAAAGAAAGCTCTATTTGTGAGAAAAAAATGATCAAAATTTCATATGGGTACAATGTTGCATGACCGCGCAATTGTCAATCAAAGTGCGGCAGCGCTGAAAGCAGAAAATTGGCCTGGTAAATAAGGGGGTATAAGTGCCTGGTAGGCAAGTGGTTAATCTGAACGGCCTTGTTTAATCTGAACGGCCTTTTTTAATCTGAACTGCCATTGAGCTGAACTGCCTTGTTTAATCTCAACTGCCGTATAGCTGAACTGGGTGGTCTGGTGGGGGACTGTGACACACTGGCTCTAAGGAAGAGGTACAACCTCAAAACGCATCAGCCACCAGCTATCCAGAGGTTCACAGTCCCCCACCAGACCACCCATAGGGGTTCCTGATCCACTCTGCATCCCCTGTGACATTTCTCATTTTGATCTGATTTTACATTTCTCTTGTGAGTATTTTACAATTTATAAATAAATCCCATTTTTAAGGTAATGCGCCAGGCCTGTGCGCCCTCTTTTTGTTTCTTATATACAGCTTTACCCATTGTGCATAGTAGTGGTAATAATAATTAGAATGAATGGATTTCATTTGGTATGCTTCATCTATGTTAAGGACAATAAATATCAGTCTGTGTATGACAAGAGCGGGGGCATGAAAAGGAATGGAGAGGGAGTAAAATGTTCACCCTGCCTTCCTTCACATGGCAATTTCATTACAATCCCGCAAAGAGATGGCCCAATCCAGCAGAGACATCCCCAAAATCCAGCACAGAGACAGTCCCCATCCAGCAAACAGACAGTCCCAATCAAAGCAGGGAGATAAAAACCAGCACGGCCCCTAATAAAACAACACACAGTAAGCACAAAACAGTACACAGCTAACCCTTTGATCGCCCAGATGTTAACCCCTTCCTGCCCAGTGTATTAGTGCGTTTTATTAGCATTGGTTTCTGTATTAGTGTCACTGGAGATGTCAGTGGCAGTTGGTTCTCACCCAGTGCCAGAATGCCCACCAAAGTCGCTGATTGCCACCATTACTAGTATAAAAAATGAACCACTTGTCTACTGGGCACTTATGCCCCCTTCCTGCCCAGGCCAATTTTCAGCTTGCAGCGTTGTCACACTTTGACAATTTTGCGGTCATGCAACACTGTACCCATATGAAATTATCATTTTTTCACACAAATAGAACTTTTTTTTGGTGGTATTTAATCACAGCTGGGTGTTTTTATTTTTTGCGCTATAAACAAAAAGAGAGCAAAAATATTGAAAAAAAAGTTTTTCTTTGTTCCTATTATAAAATATTGCAAACAGGTAATTATTCTCCTTCACTGATGTGCGATAATGAGGTGGCACTGATAGGAGGCACTGAGAGGCGGCATTGACAGGCTACACTGATAGGCGGCACTGCAGGGCACAGGTGGGTGGCACTGCTAGGTCACTGCTGGGTGTCACTGATGGGCCTTGATCATCAGTGCCGATCACTTTCCGGTTATTGGCAGTACTTTCCTCATGCTGTGACAATGTGAGGAAAGTGCAACCGTTAAAATACAACCGTATTTACCTGGTGATCTACTGTGTCATTGGACACAGCTGATCACATGGTAAAAGGCCGCTGTGATTGGCCGTTTACCATATCACATGATCAGCTGTGTCCGTATGGGGGCGTGTTCTGGAATGACATCCATGGGCGTCGTCCCAGAACTAGACAACCGCGCTGTAGCCGTCTTTCGGCTATACCGTGGTAAGGAAGAGGTTAATTAATACTCCAAGATATATATATCACCATTTGTAGACACTATAACTTTCATGCAAACCAATCAATATACACTTATTGGGATTTTTGTTAACCAAAGACATGTAGCAGAATATATTTTGGCCTAAATTAAGAATTTTTTTTCCCCAAATTTTTTTATGGGATATGTTTTATAGCAGAAACCTTCTTTTTTAATTTTGGTCATTGTTCAGTTATAAAAAAATAATCCCAGCGATGATCAAATACCACCAAAACAAAGCTGTGAGTAAAAAAAAAGGATATCAATGCCATTCGTATGCAGTGTTGCCCCATCAGTGCAGCCAATAGTGCCCAACAGTTGAATCAGTGCCACCTAACAGTGCCCATCAGTGAAGGAGAAAAATTACTTTTTTACAAAACATTTTAATAGAAACTAAGAAAAACGATTTTTCCCCTCAAAATGTGTGGTCTCTTTTAGTTTATCAAAAAATAAACCCCCCCAGTGGTGAATAAATACCACCAAAAGAAAGCTCAGTCTAAAAAAAATGATAAAAAAGTAGTTTGGGTCCAGTGTTGCATGACCGCACAATTGTCAAAGTATGAGGGCGCTGAAAGCTGAACATTGGTAAGGGGGAGGGGGTAAAGTGCCCGGCAGGCAAGTGGTTAAAGCCAGAAAATAGGGAAGCGGCACGCTGAATGATGCTTAGTGAATGGGGACACGAAACTAACAGACGTTGTCCTAGTCCGTGTGCTACAGAGGAATCCTGGGAAAGCAACATGGCTCCAATCATCAACACACCACACACATCCAATGCAATGTACACTAGGCCGGCACACCCCTCCACACACGGTGGTTGGGGAGCGGACTGTACAATCACACGGTGACCCCATCCTCCAGTATTAGGTAACCTGCTACACGGCACGGCAAGCAGCACACCCCGCACCATCGCCCCTCCATTGCAGGACAGCCCGATCATGTGACCAAACATCACTCCCGCCCCTTCAACGACACAGGATAATAACCAATAGTTGGCAATGTCTGCACCGCCGCTGTCCAATAGCCGAATATTAGACAAGGGGGTCTGGCTGCATACTGGAGCTCCACTTTCCTCAGGAAACATGTGACCTCCACTCTAACTTTTTTAAATGAACTTTAATGTAACGTTTCCTGTCGAGCTCCAGCCTGCAGCCATTGGTTGTTTGTTACATTACAGTTCGTTTAAAAAAAAAAAGTGGAGGTCAGATGAAATAGCGGGACTGCAGCGGGCATTCTGACACTGTGCACTATACACAGTGCAGCACACGTACAGCTCAGTACACTGTCCATGCATGTCACTATACACAGTGCAGCGCACGTACAGCTCAGTACACTGTCCATGCATGTCACTATACACAGTGCAGCGCACGTACAGCTCAGTACACTGTCCATGCATGTCACTATACACAGTGCAGCACACGTACAGCTCAGTACACTGTCCATGTATGTCACTATACGCAGTGCAGCACACGTACAGCTCAGTACACTATCCATGCATGTCACTATACGCAGTGCAGCACACGTACAGCTCAGTACACTGTCCATGCATGTCACTATACGCAGTGCAGCACACGTACAGCTCAGTAGTACACTGTCCATGCATGTCACTATACACAGTGCAGCACACGTACAGCTCAGTACACCGTCCATGCATGTCACTATACACAGTGCAGCACACGTACAGCTTAGTACACCGTCCATGCATGTCACTATACACAGTGCAGCACACGTACGACTCAGTACACCGTCCATGCATGTCACTATACACAGTGCAGCACACGTACAGCTCAGTACACCGTCCATGCATGTCACTATACACAGTGCAGCACACGTACAGCTCAGTACACCGTCCATGCATGTCACTATACACAGTGCAGCACGCGTACAGCTCAGTACACCATCCGTGCATGTCACTATACACAGTGCAGCACACGTACAGCTCAGTAGTACACCGTCCGTGCATGTCACTATACACAATGCAGCACACGTACAGCTCAGTACACCGTCCGTGCATGTCACTATACACAGTGCAGCACACGTACAGCTCAGTACACCGTCCATGCATGTCACTATACACAGTGCAGCACACGTACAGCTCAGTAGTACACCGTCCATGCATGTCACTATACACAGTGCAGCACACGTACAGCTCAGTACACCGTCCATGCATGTCACTATACACAGTGCAGCACACGTACAGCTCAGTAGTACACCGTCCGTGTATGTCACTATACACAGTGCAGCACACGTACAGCTCAGTACACCGTACGTGCATGTCACTATACACAGTGCAGCACACGTACAGCTCAGTAGTACACCGTCCGTGCATGTCACTATACACAGTGCAGCACACGTACAGCTCAGTAGTACACCGTCCGTGCATGTCACTATACACAGTGCAGCACACGTACAGCTCAGTACACCGTCCATGCATGTCACTATACACAGTGCAGCACACGTACAGCTCAGTACACCGTCCGTGCATGTCACTATACACAGTGCAGCACACGTACAGCTCAGTACACCGTCCATGCATGTCACTATACACAGTGCAGCACACGTACAGCTCAGTAGTACACTGTCCATGCATGTCACTATACACAGTGCAGCACACGTACAGCTTAGTACACCGTCCATGCATGTCACTATACACAGTGCAGCACACGTACGACTCAGTACACCGTCCATGCATGTCACTATACACAGTGCAGCACACGTACAGCTCAGTACACCGTCCATACATGTCAGAAAGTGTCTGAGAACATGTGAATGTATGAGGAGCAATGCCTCATGGGAAGTGCCCCGCCTACTCAAAGCTGATAGGGGGCAGAAAAGGGGGCGGGGCCTGATCTAAGTTCGGCTTGAGAGGCAGCCAATCAGGTGCGTGGTGCGAAAGCTGAGCTTTTGAGGCTCAGTCTGCGATTGGCCAACTACAGGGCGGTTGTGTTTGGATGACCATACAGAAATTCCTTCCCGTCAGCTACAGCGTGGAGGAGGGGGCGGGGACTCCGAGGCAGTAAAGGTAAGAAAACATAGGCCACACCTACTCAACGCTGATAGGTGGCAGAAAAGTGGGCGGCCTGATCTAAGTTCGGCTTGAGAGGCAGCCAATCAGGTGTGTGGTGCGAAGGCTGAGCTTTTGAGGCTCAGTCTGCGATTGGCCAACTACAGGGTGGTTGTGTTTGGATGATCACACAGAAATTCCTGCCCATCAGCTGCAGCGTGGAGGAGGGGGCGGGGACTCCGAGGCTCTAAAGGTAAGAAAACATAGGCCATGCCTACTCAAAGCTGATAGGGCGGGGCTTGATCTAACTTAGGCTTGAGAGGCAGCCAATCAGGTGCGTGGTGCGAAAGCTGAGCTCTTGAGGCTCAGTCTGCGATTGGACAACTACAGGGCGGTTGTGTTTGTGTGATCATACAGAAATTCCTGCCCGTCAGCAGCAGCGTGGAGGAGGGGGCGGGGACTCCGAGGCTCTAAAGGTAAGAAAACATAGGCCATGCCTTCTCAAAGCTGATAGGCAGCAGGAAAAGGGGGCGGAGCTTGATCTAACTTCGGCTTGAGAGGCAGCCAATCAGGTGCGTGGTGTGAAAGCTGAGCTTTTGATGCTCAGTCTGCGATTGGCCAACTACAGGGCGGTTGTGTTTGGATGATCACACAGAAATTCCTCCCTGTCAGTTGCAGTGTGAAGGAGGGGGCGGGGACTCCGAGGCTGTTAAGGTAAGAAAACATAGGCCATGCCTTCTCAAAGCTGATAGGCAGCAGGAAAAGGGGGTGGAGCTTGATCTAACTTCGGCTTGAGAGGCAGCCAATCAGGTGCGTGGTGTGAAAGCTGAGCTTTTGATGCTCAGTCTGCGATTGGCCAACTACAGGGCGGTTGTGTTTGGATGATCACACAGAAATTCCTCCCTGTCAGCTGCAGTGTGAAGGAGGGGGCGGGGACTCCGAGGCTGTTAAGGTAAGAAAACATAGGCCATGCCTACTCAAAGCTGATAGGTGGCAGAGAAAGGGGGCGGGGCTTGATCTAACTTAGGCTTGAGAGGCAGCCAATCAGGTGCGTGGTGCGATAGCTGTGCTTTTGAGCCTCAGTCTGCGATTGGACAACTACAGGGTGGTTGTGTTTGGATGATCACACAGAAATTCCTCCCTGTCAGCTGCAGTGTGAAGGAGGGGGCGGGGACTCCGAGGCTGTTAAGGTAAGAAAACATAGGCCATGCCTTCTCAAAGCTGATAGGCAGCAGGAAAAGGGGGTGGAGCTTGATCTAACTTCGGCTTGAGAGGCAGCCAATCAGGTGCGTGGTGTGAAAGCTGAGCTTTTGATGCTCAGTCTGCGATTGGCCAACTACAGGGCGGTTGTGTTTGGATGATCACACAGAAATTCCTCCCTGTCAGCTGCAGTGTGAAGGAGGGGGCGGGGACTCCGAGGCTGTTAAGGTAAGAAAACATAGGCCATGCCTTCTCAAAGCTGATAGGCAGCAGGAAAAGGGGTGGAGCTTGATCTAACTTCGGCTTGAGAGGCAGCCAATCAGGTGCGTGGTGTGAAAGCTGAACTTTTGATGCTCAGTCTGCGATTGGCCAACTACAGGGCGGTTGTGTTTGGATGATCACACAGAAATTCCTCCCTGTCAGTTGCAGCGTGGAGGAGGGGGCGGGGACTCCGAGGCTGTTAAGGTAAGAAAACATAGGCCATGCCTTCTCAAAGCTGATAGGCAGCAGGAAAAGGGGTGGAGCTTGATCTAACTTCGGCTTGAGAGGCAGCCAATCAGGTGCGTGGTGTGAAAGCTGAACTTTTGATGCTCAGTCTGCGATTGGCCAACTACAGGGCGGTTGTGTTTGGATGATCACACAGAAATTCCTCCCTGTCAGCTGCAGTGTGAAGGAGGGGGCGGGGATTCCGAGGCTGTTAAGGTAAGAAAACATAGGCCATGCCTACTCAAAGCTGATAGGTGGCAGGGAAAGGGGGCGGGGCTTGATCTAACTTAGGCTTGAGAGGCAGCCAATCAGGTGCGTGGTGCGAAAGCTGTGCTTTTGAGCCTCAGTCTGCGATTGGACAACTACAGGGCGGTTGTGTTTGTGCGATCATACAGAAATTCCTCCCAATCAGCTGCAGCGTGGAGGAGGGGGCGGGGACTCCGAGGCTGTTAAGGTAAGAAAACATAGGTCATGCCTACTCAAAGCTGATAAGCGGCAGGAAAAGGGGGCGGAGCTTGATCTAACTTAGGCTTGAGAGGCAGCCAATCAGGTGCGTGGTGCGAAAGCTGAGCTCTTGATGCTCAGTCTGCGATTGGCCAACTACAGGGTGGTTGTGTTTGGGTGATCATACAGAAATTTCTGCCCGTCAGCTGCAGCGTGGAGGAGGGGGCGGGGACTCCGAGGCTGGTAAGGTAAGAAAACATAGGCCATGCCTACTCAAAGCTGATAGTTGGCAGGGAAAGGGGGCGGGGCTTGATCTAACTTAGGCTTGAGAGGCAGCCAATCAGGTGCGTGGTGCGAAAGCTGTGCTTTTGATGCTCAGTCTGTGATTGGTCAACTACAGGGCGGTTGTGTTTGGATGATCATACAGAAATTCCTTCTTGTCAGCTGCACCGTGGAGGAGGGGGCGGGGACTCCGAGGCTGGTAAGGTAAGAAAACATAGGCCATGCCTACTCAACCTCACGACACTCGGAGTTCCAGGGAAGACCAGCGATCAGCAGACAAGGACAACCACGGCTCTCAGGTAGGGACACGGCAGGCTTGCAGGGTCTTGGCTGTGGGGTCTGTTTAATGTGAACTGCCTTGTTTAACCATTTGAATACCGGGCAATTTTCCCCCTTCCTGCCCAGGCCAGTTTTCAGGTCTCAGCGCTCTCAAACTTTCAATGACAATTGCGCGGTCATACAACACTGTACCCAAACTAAAATTTTATCATTTTCTTCACACAACTAGAGCTTTCTTTTGGTGGTATTTAATCACCGCCGAGGTTTTTATTTTTTGCTAAATTATCAAAAAAAGACCAAAAATTTAAAAAAAAAACCCACGTTTTTCTTTGTTTCTGTTATAAAAGTTTGCAAATAAATAATTGTTCTTCATAAATTTAGGCCGAGATGTATTCTACTACATGTCTTTGGTGAAAATAACCCAAATTAGGATGTATTTTTTAGTTTGTAGGAAAGTTATAGAGTTCACAAACTATGGGATAGATCTGATTATTGATCAATCCTGAAGTTCTGACGGCCAATCTAATTTCCTGAGGTCCAAGAATGTCAGAACAGTACAGATATCCCCCAAATGACCCCTTTTTGCAGAGTAGTCAGTCCGACATACTTCATAAGAGGCATGGTGAGTTTTTTGAAGTTGTATTTTTTTTGTCATAATTTTTCAGAAAATGAAAAAATGTAAAAAATTATTTTCACTATTTTTTTTTTACATACTGTCACCAGTGCAGTACAGTGACATCATATAACTGGCATGGCGGTGATCAGGGACACTGACTATATATTTTTTAATTTTTTTAAAAAAATGTTTATTATTTTTAATTTTTTATTACATTCTTTTCTTTTTTTAAGATTTTTTTTTCATATTTCACTATGTCCAAAGTAGTACAATGTTACCATAGTAACATTATACTACTTTGGGGAAGTGATCAGTATTTGTTTTTGTTTTTTTACACAATTTGCTTATAGCAAAGAATATACTTGAATGAAATCGATTCATTCAGGGTTTTTTTTTTGTGCTTAGCTGTGATTTGGCCACAGCTAATCACATGCCATGTGCATGTGATCGCTGTGACCATTCACAGCTAGACAGTAGTATACAATGGATGGCATGAATGAAGCCATCCTGTGTATACAACTGTCACGTGACCTGCTGTGACTGGTCACAGCAGGTCACATGGTACCGGCAACAGGGCCGATACTCAGATCTGTCATCGGCCGTGTCCGAGGTACACGGCCGGTGACAGATCGCGCCGCTGCGCGGCTCTGCAAGTGCGAAAAGTGCGCATATGTGGGGGGACGCCATTTGGCGTCCAACCCGGAAATCCAATACATTTTGCCGGGTGCCTTTTGGCTATTGGCCGAGCGTGTATTGGTTAACTGCTAGCCTACAGGGCACTTATACCCCCTTCCTGTCCAGGCCAATTTCCAGCTTTCAGCGCTGTCGCACTTTGAATGACAATTGCACGGTAAAACAACACTGTACCCATATGAAATTTTGATCATTTTTTTGCGACAGACAGAGCTTTATTTTGGTGGTATTTAATCACCTCTGGATTTTTTATTTTTTCTTAAACAAACCAATAACCACTGAAAATTTTGAAAAAAAAACTTTTTTTCTTAGTTTTTGTTATAAAATTGTGTAAATAAGTGATTTTTGTCCTTCGCTGATGTGCGCTAATGAGGCTGCACTGATGGGAACTGATAGGCTGCACTGATGGATACTGATAGGTGGCACTGATGGGCACTGATGAGGAGGCAGTGGTAGGTGGCACTGATGGGATTTGACAGGCATCACTGATGGGCACTGAAAGGTAGCACTGATATATGGCACTGACTGGCACTGATAGGCGGCATTGAACGGCCTTGTTTGAGCTGAACGGCCTTGTTTGAGCTGAACTGCCGTATAGCTGAACTGGGTGGTCTGGTGGGGGACTGTGACACACTGGCTCTGAGGAAGAGGTACAACCTCGAAGCGTCAGCCACCAGCTATCCAGAGGTTCACAGTCCCCCACCAGACCACCCATAGGGGTTCCTGATCCACTGTGCATCCCCTGCGACATGTTTCTCATTTTGATCTGATTTTACATTTCTCTTGTGAGTATTTTACAATTTATAAATAAATCCCATTTTTAAGGTAATGCGCCAGGCCTGTGCGCCCTCTTTTTGTTTCTTATATACAGCTTTACCCATTGTGCATAGTAGTGGTAATAATAATTAGAATGAATGGATTTTATTTGTTATGCTTCATCTATGTTAAGGACAATAAATATCAGTCTGTGTATGACAAGAGCGGGGGCATGTAAAGGAATGGAGAGGGAGTAAAATGTGTTACATTCCTAACACCCAGTCCATGTCAATATAGAAATCCAGCATGATATTTTTCCCCATTGAGACCTGATGTGTTTTCAGAGTGTTCCTTTAATTTTTTTTTTAGCAGTGTATATTCACAAAGGTTAACATATATAAGTATCCTAACATTGTTCTAACACTGAAGAAGGAATGGAGAGGGGGTAAAATGTTCAACCTGCCTTCCTTCACATGGCAATTTTATTACAATCCCGCAAAGAGATGGCCCAATCCAGCAGAGACATCCCCAAAATCCAGCACAGAGACAGTCCCCATCCAGCAAACAGGCAGTCCCAATCAAAGCAGGGAGATAAAAACCAGCACTGCCCCTAATAAAACAACACACAGTAATCACAAAACAGTACACAGCTAACCCTTTGATCGCCCAGATGTTAACCCCTTCCTGCCCAGTGTATTAGTGCTTTTTATTAGCATTGATTACTGTATTAGTGTCACTGGAGATGTGAGTGGCAGATGGTTCTCACCCAGTGCCAGAATGCCCACCAAAGTCGCTGATTGCCACCATTACTAGTATAAAAAGTAACCACTTGTCTGCTGGGCACTTATGCCCCCTTCCTGCCCAGGCCAATTTTCAGCTTGCAGAATTGTCACACTTTGACAATTTTGCGGTCATGCAACACTGTAGCCATATGAAATTATCATTTTTTCACACAAATAGAACTTTCTTTTGGTGGTATTTAATCACAGCTGGGTGTTTTATTTTTTGTGCTATAAACAAAAATAGAACAAAAAGATTGAAAAAAAAGTTTTTCTTTGTTCCTATTATAAAATATTGCAAACAGGTAATTATTCTCCTTCACTGATGTGCGATGAGGTGGCACTGATAGGTGGCACTGAAAGGCGGCATTGACAGGCTACACTGATAGGCGGCACTGCAGGGCACAGGTGGGTGGCACTGCTAGGTCACTGCTGGGTGTCACTGATGGGCCCTGATCATCAGTGCCGATCACTTTCCGGTTATTGGCAGTACTTTCCTCATGCTGTGACAATGTGAGGAAAGTGCAGCCGCTAATCGACAACTGTATTTACCTGGTGATCTACTGTGTCATTGGACACAGCTGATCACATGCTAAAAGGCTGCTGTGATTGGCCGTTTACCTTATCACATGATCAGCTGTGTCCGTATGGGGCATGTTCTGGAATGACATCCATGGACGTCGTCCCAGAACTAGACAACCGCGCTGTAGCCGTCTTTCGGCTATACCGTGGTAAGGAAGAGGTTAATTAATACTCCAAGATATATATATATCACCATTTGTAGACACTATAACTTTCATGCAAACCAATCAATATACACTTATTGGGATTTTTGTTAACCAAAGACATGTTGCAGAATATATTTTGGCCTAAATTAAGAATTTTTTTTCCCCAAATTTTTTTATGGGATATGTTTTATAGCAAAAACCTTCTATTTTAATTTTGGTCATTGTTCAGTTATAAAAAAATAATCCCAGCGATGATCAAATACCACCAAAAGAAAGCGGTGTGTGAAAAAAAGGATATAAATTCCATTTGTATGCAGTGTTGCCCCATCAGTGCAGCCAATAGTGCCCATCAGTGAAGGTGAAAAATTACTTTTTTACAAAACATTTTAATAGAAACTAAGAAAAACGAATTTTCCCCTCAAAATTTGTGGTCTTTTTTAGTTTATCAAAAAATAAACCCCCCAGTGGTGAATAAATACCACCAAAAGAAAGCTCAGTCTAAAAAAAAATGATAAAAAAGTAGTTTGGGTCCAGTGTTGCATGACCGCACAATTGTCAAAGTATGAGGGTGCTGAAAGCTGAACATTGGTAAGGGGGAGGGGGTAAAGTGCCCGGCAGGCAAGTGGTTAAAGCCAGAAAATAGGGAAGCGGCACACTGAATGATGCTTTGTGAATGGGGACACAAAACTAACAGATGTTGTCCTAGTCCATGTGCTATATGGTGGGCGGGAGGTGGTTAATGTGAACTGCTGTTGAGCTGAACTGTCTTGTTTAATGTGAACTGCCCTTGAGCTGAACAGCCTTGTTTGAGCTGAACGGCCTTGTTTGAGCTGAACGGCCTTGTTTGAGCTGAACGGCCTTGTTTAATCTGAACTGCCGTTAAGCATAACTGCCTTGTGTAATCTGAACTGCCATTGATCTGAACTGCTATTGATCTGAACTGCCATTTGAGCTGAACTGCTTTGTTTGAGCTGAACGGCCTTGTTTAACTTGTTGCCGACCGCAGATAGCCGAATGACGGCTGCACTGCGGCTGGCCAGTTCTGAGTGGACGTCATATGACGTCCCCCCAGAACGCGCTCTCCTGCGCGCCACAGGGGGCGGACACAGCTGATCACGTGATGTGGTAAAAGGCCAATCACAGCGGCCTTTTACCACCTGATCAGCGGTGTCCAATGACACGCTGATCAGAGGGAAATGCAAGTGCCGGTTCTCGGCTGCACTTTCCTCACGCTGTCAGATCGTGAGGAAAGTACTGCCGAGAACCGGCAGTTGTCAGAGCGGGGATCGGCACCGATCATCAGGGCACTGATGATCAGTGCCCTGATGATCGGTGCCCAGCAGTGCCACCCGCAAGTTCCGCCCACCTGTGCCCTGCAGTGCGCCCACTAGCTCCGCCCACCTGTGCCCAGCAGATCACCCACCTGTGCCCAGCAGTGCACCCACCTGTGCCACTCTGCAATTTCACACACATGTGCCCAGAAGTGCCACCTACCTGTGCCCACCAGTGCCACCCACCTGTGCCCACCCAGCAGTGCCACCAGTCAGTGCCCAGCGGTTGTGCCAGTCAGTGCCGCCAGTCAGTGCCCGGCAGTGATGCCAGTCAGTGCCGTCTATCAGTACCCATCATCAGTGTCACCTATCAGTGCCGCCTATCAGTGCTGCATATTAGTGCCGCCTATCAGTGCTGCATATTAGTGCCGCCTATCTGTGCCACCTCATTAGTACTGCCTATCAGTGCCCTTTAGTGCTGCCTATCAGTGCCCATCAGTGCCGCCTATCAGTGCCCATCAGTGCTGCCTCATCAACGCACATCAGCGAAGGAGAAAAATTACCTGTTTGAAAAATTTTATAATAGAAAAAGAGAAACTTTTTTTTTTTTTCAAATTTTTGGCAATTTTTTATTTATAGCGCAAAAAGTAAAGCGCCCAGTGGCGATTAAATACCACCAAAAGAAAGCTCTATTTGTGAGAAAAAAATGATCAAAATTTCATATGGGTACAATGTTGCATGACCGCGCAATTGTCAATCAAAGTGCGGCAGCGCTGAAAGCAGAAAATTGGCCTGGTAAATAAGGGGGTATAAGTGCCTGGTAGGCAAGTGGTTAATCTGAACGGCCTTTTTTAATCTGAACTGCCATTGAGCTGAACTGCCTTGTTTAATCTCAACTACCGTATAGCTGAACTGGGTGGTCTGGTGGGGGACTGTGACACACTGGCTCTGAGGAAGAGGTACAACCTCAAAACGCATCAGCCACCAGCTATCCAGAGGTTCACAGTCCCCCACCAGACCACCCATAGGGGTTCCTGATCCACTGTGCATCCCCTGCGACATTTCTCATTTTGATCTGATTTTACATTTCTCTTGTGAGTATTTTACAATTTATAAATAAATCCCATTTTTAAGGTAATGCGCCAGGCCTGTGCGCCCTCTTTTTGTTTCTTATATACAGCTTTACCCATTGTGCATAGTAGTGGTAATAATAATTAGAATGAATGGATTTCATTTGGTATGCTTCATCTATGTTAAGGACAATAAATATTAGTTTGTGTATGACAAGAGCGGGGGGCATGAAAAGGAATGGAGAGGGAGTAAAATGTTCACCCTGCCTTCCTTCACATGGCAATTTCATTACAATCCCGCAAAGAGATGGCCCAATCCAGCAGAGACATCCCCAAAAATCCAGCACAGAGACAGTCCCCATCCAGCAAACAGACAGTCCCAATCAAAGCATGGAGATAAAAACCAGCACGGCCCCTAATAAAACAACACACAGTAATCACAAAACAGTACACAGCTAACCCTTTGATCGCCCAGATGTTAACCCCTTCCTGCCCAGTGTATTAGTGCTTTTTATTAGCATTGGTTTCTGTATTAGTGTCACTGGAGATGTGAGTGGCAGTTGGTTCTCACCCAGTGCCAGAATGCCCAAAAAGTCGCTGATTGCCGCCATTACTAGTATAAAAAATGAACCACTTGTCTACTGGGCACTTATGCCCCCTTCCTGCCCAGGCCAATTTTCAGCTTGCAGCGTTGTCACACTTTGACAATTTTGCGGTCATGCAACACTGTACCCATATGAAATTATCATTTTTTCACACAAATAGAACTTTCTTTTGGTGGTATTTAATCACAGCTGGGTGTTTTTATTTTTTGCGCTATAAACAAAAAGAGAGCAAAAATATTGAAAAAAAAGTTTTTCTTTGTTCCTATTATAAAATATTGGAAACAGGTAATTATTCTCCTTCACTGATGTGCGATAATGAGGGCACAGGTGGGTGGCACTGCTAGGTCACTGCTGGGTGTCACTGATGGGCCCTGATCATCAGTGCCGATCACTTTCCGGTTATTGGCAGTACTTTCCTCATGCTGTGACAATGTGAGGAAAGTGCAGCCGATAACCGACAACTGTATTTACCTGGTGATCTACTGTGTCATTGGACACAGCTGATCACATGGTAAAAGGCCGCTGTGATTGGCCATTTACCATATCACATGATCAGCTGTGTCCGTATGGGGGCGTGTTCTGGAATGACATCCATGGGTGTCGTCCCAGAACTAGACAACCGCGCTGTAGCCGTCTTTCGGCTATACCGTGGTAAGGAAGAGGTTAATTAATACTCCAAGATATATATATCACCATTTGTAGACACTATAACTTTCATGCAAACCAATCAATATACACTTATTGGGATTTTTGTTAACCAAAGACATGTTGCAGAATATATTTTGGCCTAAATTAAGAATTTTTTTTCCCCAAATTTTTTTATGGGATATGTTTTATAGCAAAAACCTTCTTTTTTAATTTTGGTCATTGTTCAGTTATAAAAAAATAATCCCAACGATGATCAAATACCACCAAAAGAAAGCTGTGTGTGAAAAAAAAGGATATAAATTCCATTTGTATGCAGTGTTGCCCCATCAGTGCAGCCAATAGTGCCCAACAGTTGAATCAGTGCCACCTAACAGTGCCCATCAGTGAAGGAGAAAAATTACTTGTTTACAAAACATTTGAATAGAAACTAAGAAAAACGATTTTTCCCCTCAAAATGTGTGGTCTTTTTTAGTTTATCAAAAAATAAAACCCCCAGTGGTGAATAAATACCACCAAAAGAAAGCTTGGTCTAAAAAAAATGATAAAAAAGTAGTTTGGGTCCAGTGTTGCATGACCGCACAATTGTCAAAGTATGAGGGCTCTGAAAGCTGAACATTGGTAAGGGGGAGGGGGTAAAGCGCCCGGCAGGCAAGTGGTTAAAGCCAGAAAATAGGGAAGCGGCACGCTGAATGATGGTTTGTGAATGGGGACACAAAACTAACAGATGTTGTCCTAATCCGTGTGCTACAGAGGAATCCTGGGAAAGCAACATGGCTCCAATCATCAACACACCACACACATCCAATGCAATGTACACTAGGCCGGCACACCCCTCCACACACGGTGGTTGGGGAGCGGACTGTACAATCACACGGTGACCCCATCCTCCAGCGTTAGGTAACCTGCTACACGGCACGGCAAGCAGCACACACCCCGCACCATCGCCCCTCCATTGCAGGACAGCCCGATCATGTGACCAAACATCACTCCCGCCCCTTCAACGACACAGGATAATAACCAATAGCTGGCAATGTCTGCACCGCCGCTGTCCAATAGCCGAATATTAGACAAGGGGGTCTGGCTGCATACTGGAGCTCCACTTTCCACAGGAAACATGTGACCTCCACTCTAACTTTTTATAAATGAACTTTAATGTAACGTTTCCTGTCGAGCTCCAGCCTGCAGCCATTGGTTGTTTGTTACATTACAGTTCGTTTAAAAAAAAAAAGTGGAGGTCAGATGATATAGCGGGACTGCAGCGGGCATTCTGACACTGTGCACTATACACAGTGCAGCACACGTACAGCTCAGTACACTGTCCATGCATGTCACTATACACAGTGCAGCACACGTACAGCTCAGTACACTGTCCATGCATGTCACTATACACAGTGCAGCACACGTACAGCTCAGTACACCGTCCATGCATGTCACTATACACAGTGCAGCACACGTACAGCTCAGTACACCGTCCATGAATGTCACTATACACAGTGCAGCACACGTACAGCTCAGTAGTACACTGTCCGTGCATGTCACTATACACAGTGCAGCACACGTACAGCTCAGTACACCGTCTGTGCATGTCACTATACACAGTGCAGCACACATACAGCTCAGTAGTACACCGTCCATGCATGTCACTATACACAGTGCAGCACACGTAAAGCTCAGTAGTACACCGTCCATGCATGTCACTATGCACAGTGCAGCACACGTACAGCTCAGTACACCGTCCGTGCATGTCACTATACACAGTGCAGCACACGTACAGCTCAGTACACCGTCCGTGCATGTCACTATACACAGTGCAGCACACGTACAGCTCAGTAGTACACCGTCCATGCATGTCACTATACACAGTGCAGCACACGTACAGCTCAGTAGTACACCGTCCATGCATGTCACTATACACAGTGCAGCACACGTACAGCTCAGTACACCGTCCATGCATGTCACTATACACAGTGCAGCACACGTACAGCTCAGTACACCGTCCATGCATGTCACTATACACAGTGCAGCACACGTACAGCTCAGTACACCGTCCGTGCATGTCACTATACACAGTGCAGCCAATGTACAGCTCAGTACACCGTCCATGCATGTCACTATACACAGTGCAGCACACGTACAGCTCAGTACACTGTCCATGCATGTCACTATACACAGTGCAGCATACGTACAGCTCAGTAGTACACCGTCCATGCATGTCACTATACACAGTGCAGCACACGTACAGCTCAGTACACCGTCCATGCATGTCACTATACACAGTGCAGCACACGTACAGCTCAGTACACCGTCCATGCATGTCACTATACACAGTGCAGCACACATACAGCTCAGTAGTACACCGTCCATGCATGTCACTATACACAGTGCAGCACACGTACAGCTCAGTACACCGTCCGTGCATGTCACTCTACACAGTGCAGCACACGTACAGCTCAGTAGTACACCGTCCATGCATGTCACTATACACAGTGCAGCACACGTACAGCTCAGTACACCGTCCATGCATGTCACTATACACAGTGCAGCACACGTACAGCTCAGTAGTACACTGTCCATGCATGTCACTATACAAAGAGCAGCACACGTACAGCTCAGTACACCGTCCATGCATGTCACTATACACAGTGCAGCACACGTAAAGCTCAGTAGTACACCGTCCATGCATGTCACTATACACAGTGCAGCACACGTACAGCTCAGTACACCGTCCGTGCATGTCACTATACACAGTGCAGCACACGTACAGCTCAGTACACCGTCCATGCATGTCACTATACACAGTGCAGCACACGTACAGCTCAGTAGTACACTGTCCATGCATGTCACTATACACAGTGCAGCACACGTACAGCTCAGTACACCGTCCATGCATGTCACTATACACAGTGCAGCACACGTACAGCTCAGTACACCGTCCATGCATGTCACTATACACAGTGCAGCACACGTAAAGCTCAGTAGTACACCGTCCATGCATGTCACTATGCACAGTGCAGCACACGTACAGCTCAGTACACCGTCCGTGCATGTCACTATACACAGTGCAGCACACGTACAGCTCAGTAGTACACCGTCCATGCATGTCACTATACACAGTGCAGCACACGTACAGCTCAGTAGTACACCGTCCATGCATGTCACTATACACAGTGCAGCACACGTACAGCTCAGTACACCGTCCATGCATGTCACTATACACAGTGCAGCACACGTACAGCTCAGTACACCGTCCGTGCATGTCACTATACACAGTGCAGCCAATGTACAGCTCAGTACACCGTCCATGCATGTCACTATACACAGTGCAGCACACGTACAGCTCAGTACACTGTCCATGCATGTCACTATACACAGTGCAGCACACGTACAGCTCAGTAGTACACCGCCCATGCATGTCACTATACACAGTGCAGCACACGTACAGCTCAGTACACCGTCCATGCATGTCACTATACACAGTGCAGCACACGTACAGCTCAGTACACCGTCCATGCATGTCACTATACACAGTGCAGCACACATACAGCTCAGTAGTACACCGTCCATGCATGTCACTATACACAGTGCAGCACACGTACAGCTCAGTACACCGTCCGTGCATGTCACTCTACACAGTGCAGCACACGTACAGCTCAGTAGTACACCGTCCATGCATGTCACTATACACAGTGCAGCACACGTACAGCTCAGTACACCGTCCATGCATGTCACTATACACAGTGCAGCACACGTACAGCTCAGTAGTACACCGTCCATGCATGTCACTATACACAGTGCAGCACACGTACAGCTCAGTACACCGTCCATGCATGTCACTATACACAGTGCAGCACACGTACAGCTCAGTACACCGTCCATGCATGTCACTATACACAGTGCACCACACGTACAGCTCAGTACTCCGTCCATGCATGTCACTATACACAGTGCAGCACACATACAGCTCAGTAGTACACCGTCCATGCATGTCACTATACACAGTGCAGCACACGTACAGCTCAGTACACCGTCCGTGCATGTCACTATACACAGTGCAGCACACGTACAGCTCAGTAGTACACCGTCCATGCATGTCACTATACACAGTGCAGCACACGTACAGCTCAGTAGTACACCGTCCATGCATGTCACTATACACAGTGCAGCACACGTACAGCTCAGTACACCGTCCATGCATGTCACTATACACAGTGCAGCACACGTACAGCTCAGTAGTACACCGTCCATGCATGTCACTATACACAGTGCAGCACACGTACAGCTCAGTAGTACACCGTCCATGCATGTCACTATACACAGTGCAGCACACGTACAGCTCAGTACACCGTCCGTGCATGTCACTATACACAGTGCAGCACACGTACGACTCAGTACACCGTCCATGCATGTCACTATACACAGTGCAGCACACGTGCGGCTCAGTTCACCGTCCATGCATGTCACTATACACAGTGCAGCACACGTACGGCTCAGTACACCGTCCATGCATGTCACTATACACAGTGCAGCACACGTACGGCTCAGTACACCGTCCATGCATGTCACTATACACAGTGCAGCACACGTACAGCTCAGTAGTACACCGTCCATGCATGTCACTATACACAGTGCAGCACACGTACAGCTCAGTACACCGTCCGTGCATGTCACTATACACAGTGCAGCACACGTACAGCTCAGTAGTACACCGTCCATGCATGTCACTATACACAGTGCAGCACACGTACAGCTCAGTACACCGTCCATGCATGTTACTATACACAGTGCAGCACACGTACAGCTCAGTAGTACACCGTCCATGCATGTCACTATACACAGTGCAGCACACGTACAGCTCAGTACACCGTCCATGCATGTCACTATACACAGTGCAGCACACGTACAGCTCAGTACACCGTCCATGCATGTCACTATACACAGTGCAGCACACGTACAGCTCAGTACTCCGTCCATGCATGTCACTATACACAGTGCAGCACACATACAGCTCAGTAGTACACCGTCCATGCATGTCACTATACACAGTGCAGCACACGTACAGCTCAGTACACCGTCCGTGCATGTCACTATACACAGTGCAGCACACGTACTGCTCAGTACACCGTCCATGCATGTCACTATACACAGTGCAGCACACGTACAGCTCAGTACACCGTCCATGCATGTCACTATACACAGTGCAGCACACGTACAGCTCAGTACACCGTCCATGCATGTCACTATACACAGTGCAGCACACGTACAGCTCAGTACACCGTCCGTGCATGTCACTATACACAGTGCAGCACACGTACAGCTCAGTACACCCTCCGTGCATGTCACTATACACAGTGCAGCACACGTACAGCTCAGTAGTACACTATCCATGCATGTCACTATACACAGTGCAGCACACGTACAGCTCAGTACACCGTCCATGCATGTCACTATACACAGTGCAGCACACGTAAAGCTCAGTAGTACACCATCCATGCATGTCACTATACACAGTGCAGCACACGTACAGCTCAGTACACCGTCCGTGCATGTCACTATACACAGTGCAGCACACGTACAGCTCAGTAGTACACCGTCCGTGCATGTCACTATACACAGTGCAGAACACGTACAGCTCAGTAGTACACCGTCCGTGCATGTCACTATACACAGTGCAGCACACGTACAGCTCAGTACACCGTCCATGCATGTCACTATACACAGTGCAGCACACGTACAGCTCAGTACACCGTCCATGCATGTCACTATACACAGTGCAGCACACGTACAGCTCAGTACACCGTCCATGCATGTCACTATACACAGTGCAGCACACGTACAGCTCAGTACACCGTCCTTGCATGTCACTATACACAGTGCAGCACACGTACGGCTCAGTACACCGTCCGTGCATGTCACTATACACAGTGCAGCACACGTACGGCTCAGTAGTACACCGTCCATGCATGTCACTATACACAGTGCAGCACACGTACGGCTCAGTACACCGTCCATGCATGTCACTATACACAGTGCAGCACACGTACGGCTCAGTACACCGTCCGTGCATGTCACTATACACAGTGCAGCACACGTACGGCTCAGTAGTACACCGTCCATGCATGTCACTATACACAGTGCAGCACACGTACGGCTCAGTAGTACACCGTCCATGCATGTCACTATACACAGTGCAGCACACGTACGGCTCAGTACACCGTCCATGCATGTCACTATACACAGTGCAGCACACGTACGGCTCAGTACACCGTCCATGCATGTCACTATACACAGTGCAGCACACGTACGGCTCAGTACACCGTCCATGCATGTCACTATACACAGTGCAGCACACGTACAGCTCAGTACACCGTCCGTGCATGTCACTATACACAGTGCAGCACACGTACAGCTCAGTACACCGTCCGTGCATGTCACTATTCACAGTGCAGCACACGTACAGCTCAGTACACCGTCCGTGCATGTCACTATACACAGTGCAGCACACGTACAGCTCAGTACACCGTCCGTGCATGTCACTATACACAGTGCAGCACACGTACAGCTCAGTACACCGTCCGTGCATGTCACTATACACAGTGCAGCACACGTACAGCTCAGTAGTACACCGTCCGTGCATGTCACTATACACAGTGCAGCACACGTACAGCTCAGTAGTACACCGTCCGTGCATGTCACTATACACAGTGCAGCACACGTACAGCTCAGTACACCGTCCATGCATGTCACTATACACAGTGCAGCACACGTACAGCTCAGTACACCGTCCATGCATGTCACTATACACAGTGCAGCACACGTACAGCTCAGTACACCGTCCATGCATGTCACTATACACAGTGCAGCACACGTACAGCTCAGTACACCGTCCATGCATGTCACTATACACAGTGCAGCACACGTACGACTCAGTACACCGTCCATGCATGTCACTATACACAGTGCAGCACACGTACAGCTCAGTAGTACACTGTCCATGCATGTCACTATACACAGTGCAGAACACGTACAGCTCAGTACACCGTCCGTGCATGTTACTATACACAGTGCAGCACACGTACAGCTCAGTACACCGTCCGTGCATGTCACTATACACAGTGCAGCACACGTACAGCTCCGTACACCGTCCGTGCATGTCACTATACACAGTGCAGCACACGTACAGCTCAGTACACCGTCCGTGCATGTCACTATACACAGTGCAGCACACGTACAGCTCAGTACACCGTCCATGCATGTCACTATACACAGTGCAGCACACGTACAGCTCAGTAGTACACCGTCCATGCATGTCACTATACACAGTGCAGCACACGTACAGCTCAGTACACCGTCCATGCATGTCACTATACACAGTGCAGCACACGTACGACTCCGTACACCATCCATGCATGTCACTATACACAGTGCAGCACACGTACGGCTCAGTACACCGTCCATACATGTCAGAAAGTGTCTGAGAACATGTGAATGTATGAGGAGCAATGCTTCATGGGAAGTGCCCCGCCTACTCAAAGCTGATAGGGGGCAGAAAAGGGGGCGGGGCCTGATCTAAGTTCGGCTTGAGAGGCAGCCAATCAGGTGCGTGGTGCGAAAGCTGAGCTTTTGAGGCTCAGTCTGCGATTGGCCAACTACAGGGCGGTTGTGTTTGGATGATCATACAGAAATTCCTTCCCGTCAGCTGCAGCGTGGAGGAGGGGGCGGGGACTCCGAGGCAGTAAAGGTAAGAAAACATAGGCCACGCCTACTCAAAGCTGATAGGTGGCAGAAAAGTGGGCGGGCCTGATCTAAGTTCGGCTTGAGAGGCAGCCAATCAGGTGTGTGGTGCGAAAGCTGAGCTTTTGAGGCTCAGTCTGCGATTGGCCAACTACAGGGCGGTTGTGTTTGGATGATCACACAGAAATTCCTGCCCATCAGCTGCAGCGTAGAGGAGGGGGCGGGGACTCCGAGGCTGTTAAGGTAAGAAAACATAGGCCATGCCTACTCAAAGCTGATAGGGCGGGGCTTGATCTAACTTAGGCTTGAGAGGCAGCCAATCAGGTGCGTGGTGCGAAAGCTGAGCTCTTGAGGCTCAGTCTGCGATTCGACAACTACAGGGCGGTTGTGTTTGGATGATCATACAGAAATTCCTGCCTGTCAGCTGCAGCGCGGAGGAGGGGGCGGGGACTCCGAGGCTCTAAAGGTAAGAAAACATAGGCCATGCCTTCTCAAAGCTGAAAGGCAGCAGGAAAAGGGGGTGGAGCTTGATCTAACTTCGGCTTGAGAGGCAGCCAATCAGATCTGTGGTGTGAAAGCTGAGTTTTTGATGCTCAGTCTGCGATTGGCCAACTACAGGGCGGTTGTGTTTGGATGATCACACAGAAATTCCTCCCTGTCAGCTGCAGTGTGGAGGAGGGGGCGGGGACTCCGAGGCTGTTAAGGTAAGAAAACATAGGCCATGCCTTTTCAAAGCTGATAGGCAGCAGGAAAAGGGGGTGGAGCTTGATCTAACTTCGGCTTGAGAGGCAGCCAATCAGGTGTGTGGTGTGAAAGCTGAGCTTTTGATGCTCAGTCTGCGATTGGCCAACTACAGGGCGGTTGTGTTTGGATGATCACAAAGAAATTCCTCCCTGTCAGCTGCAGTGTGAAGGAGGGGGCGGGGACTCCGAGGCTGTTAAGGTAAGAAAATATAGGCCATGCCTTCTCAAAGCTGATAGGCAGCAGGAAAAGGGGGTGGAGCTTGATCTAACTTCGGCTTGAGAGGCAGCCAATCAGGTGCGTGGTGTGAAAGCTGAGCTTTTGATGCTCAGTCTGCGATTGGCCAACTACAGGGTGGTTGTGTTTGGATGATCACACAGAAATTCCTCCCTGTCAGCTGCAGTGTGAAGGAGGGGGCGGGGACTCCGAGGCTGTTAAGGTAAGAAAACATAGGCCATGCCTTCTCAAAGCTGATAGGCAGCAGGAAAAGGGGTGGAGCTTGATCTAACTTCGGCTTGAGAGGCAGCCAATCAGGTGCGTGGTGTGAAAGCTGAGCTTTTGATGCTCAGTCTGCGATTGGCCAACTACAGGGCGGTTGTGTTTGGATGATCACACAGAAATTCCTCCCTGTCAGCTGCAGCGTGGAGGAGGGGGCGGGGACTCCGAGGCTGTTAAGGTAAGAAAACATAGGCCATGCCTTTTCAAAGCTGATAGGCAGCAGGAAAAGGGGGTGGAGCTTGATCTAACTTCGGCTTGAGAGGCAGCCAATCAGGTGTGTGGTGTGAAAGCTGAGCTTTTGATGCTCAGTCTGCGATTGGCCAACTACAGGGCGGTTGTGTTTGGATGATCACACAGAAATTCCTCCCTGTCAGTTGCAGCATGGAGGGGGCGGGGACTCCGAGGCTGTTAAGGTAAGAAAACATAGGCCATGCCTACTCAAAGCTGATAGGCAGCAGGAAAAGAGGTGGAGCTTGATCTAACTTCGGCTTGAGAGGCAGCCAATCAGGTGCGTGGTGTGAAAGCTGAGCTTTTGATGCTCAGTCTGCGATTGGCCAACTACAGGGTGGTTGTGTTTGGATGATCACACAGAAATTCCTCCCTGTCAGCTGCAGCGTGGAGGAGGGGGCGGGGCCCCTGAGGCTGTTAAGGTAAGAAAACATAGGCCATGCCTTCTCAAAGCTGATAGGCAGCAGGAAAAGGGGGTGGAGCTTGATCTAACTTCGGCTTGAGAGGCAGCCAATCAGGTGCGTGGTGTGAAAGCTGAGCTTTTGATGCTCAGTCTGCGATTGGCCAACTACAGGGCGGTTGTGTTTGGATGATCACACAGAAATTCCTCCCTGTCAGCTGCAGTGTGAAGGAGGGGGCGGGGACTCCGAGGCTGTTAAGGTAAGAAAACATAGGCCATGCCTTCTCAAAGCTGATAGGCAGCAGGGAAAGGGGTGGAGCTTGATCTAACTTCGGCTTGAGAGGCAGCCAATCAGGTGCGTGGTGTGAAAGCTGAGCTTTTGATGCTCAGTCTGCGATTGGCCAACTACAGGGTGGTTGTGTTTGGATGATCACACAGAAATTCCTCCCTGTCAGCTGCAGCGTGGAGGAGGGGGCGGGGACTCCGAGGCTGTTAAGGTAAGAAAACATAGGCCATGCCTTCTCAAAGCTGATAGGCAGCAGGAAAAGGGGGTGGAGCTTGATCTAACTTCGGCTTGAGAGGCAGCCAATCAGGTGCGTGGTGCGAAAGCTGAGCTTTTGATGCTCAGTCTGCGATTGGCCAACTACAGGGCGGTTGTGTTTGGATGATCACAAAGAAATTCCTCCCTGTCAGCTGCAGTGTGAAGGAGGGGGCGGGGACTCCGAGGCTGTTAAGGTAAGAAAATATAGGCCATGCCTTCTCAAAGCTGATAGGCAGCAGGAAAAGGGGGTGGAGCTTGATCTAACTTCGGCTTGAGAGGCAGCCAATCAGGTGCGTGGTGTGAAAGCTGAGCTTTTGATGCTCAGTCTGCGATTGGCCAACTACAGGGTGGTTGTGTTTGGATGATCACACAGAAATTCCTCCCTGTCAGCTGCAGTGTGAAGGAGGGGGCGGGGACTCCGAGGCTCTAAAGGTAAGAAAACATAGGCCATGCCTTCTCAAAGCTGATAGGCAGCAGGAAAAGGGGTGGAGCTTGATCTAACTTCGGCTTGAGAGGCAGCCAATCAGGTGCGTGGTGTGAAAGCTGAGCTTTTGATGCTCAGTCTGCGATTGGCCAACTACAGGGCGATTGTGTTTGGATGATCACACAGAAATTCCTCCCTGTCAGCTGCAGCGTGGAGGAGGGGGCGGGGACTCCGAGGCTGTTAAGGTAAGAAAACATAGGCCATGCCTTTTCAAAGCTGATAGGCAGCAGGAAAAGGGGGTGGAGCTTGATCTAACTTCGGCTTGAGAGGCAGCCAATCAGGTGTGTGGTGTGAAAGCTGAGCTTTTGATGCTCAGTCTGCGATTGGCCAACTACAGGGCGGTTGTGTTTGGATGATCACACAGAAATTCCTCCCTGTCAGTTGCAGCATGGAGGGGGCGGGGACTCCGAGGCTGTTAAGGTAAGAAAACATAGGCCATGCCTACTCAAAGCTGATAGGCAGCAGGAAAAGGGGTGGTGCTTGATCTAACTTCGGCTTGAGAGGCAGCCAATCAGGTGCGTGGTGTGAAAGCTGAGCTTTTGATGCTCAGTCTGCGATTGGCCAACTACAGGGTGGTTGTGTTTGGATGATCACACAGAAATTCCTCCCTGTCAGCTGCAGCGTGGAGGAGGGGGCGGGGCCCCTGAGGCTGTTAAGGTAAGAAAACATAGGCCATGCCTTCTCAAAGCTGATAGGCAGCAGGAAAAGGGGGTGGAGCTTGATCTAACTTCGGCTTGAGAGGCAGCCAATCAGGTGCGTGGTGTGAAAGCTGAGCTTTTGATGCTCAGTCTGCGATTGGCCAACTACAGGGCGGTTGTGTTTGGATGATCACACAGAAATTCCTCCCTGTCAGCTGCAGTGTGAAGGAGGGGGCGGGGACTCCGAGGCTGTTAAGGTAAGAAAACATAGGCCATGCCTTCTCAAAGCTGATAGGCAGCAGGGAAAGGGGTGGAGCTTGATCTAACTTCGGCTTGAGAGGCAGCCAATCAGGTGCGTGGTGTAAAAGCTGAGCTTTTGATGCTCAGTCTGCGATTGGCCAACTACAGGGTGGTTGTGTTTGGATGATCACACAGAAATTCCTCCCTGTCAGCTGCAGCGTGAAGGAGGGGGCGGGGACTCCGAGGCTGTTAAGGTAAGAAAACATAGGCCATGCCTTCTCAAAGCTGATAGGCAGCAGGAAAAGGGGGTGGAGCTTGATCTAACTTCGGCTTGAGAGGCAGCCAATCAGGTGCGTGGTGCGAAAGCTGAGCTTTTGAGCCTCAGTCTGCGATTGGACAACTACAGGGCGGTTGTGTTTGTGCGATCATACAGAAATTCCTCCCAATCAGCTGCAGCGTGGAGGAGGGGGCGGGGACTCCGAGGCTGTAAAGGTAAGAAAACATAGGCCATGCCTTCTCAAAGCTGATAGGCGGCAGGAAAAGGGGGCGGAGGTTGATCTAACTTCAGCTTGAGAGGCAGCCAATCAGGTGCGTGGTGCGAAAGCTGAGCTCTTGATGCTCAGTCTGCGATTGGCCAACTACAGGGTGGTTGTGTTTGGGTAATTATACAGAAATTTCTGCCCGTCAGTTGCAGCGTGGAGGAGGGGCGGGGACTCCGAGGCTGTTAAGGTAAGAAAACATAGGCCATGCCTACTCAAAGCTGATTGGTGGCAGGGAAAGGGGGCGGGGCTTGATCTAACTTAGGCTTGAGAGGCAGCCAATCAGGTGCGTGGTGCGAAAGCTGTGCTTTTGAGGCTCAGTCTGTGATTGGCCAACTACAGGGCGGTTGTGTTTGGATGATCATACAGAAATTCCTTCTTGTCAGCTGCACCGTGGAGGAGGGGGCGGGGACTCCGAGGCTGTTAAGGTAAGAAAACATAGGCCATGCCTTCTCAACCTCACGACACTCGGCGTTCCAGGGACGACCAGCGATCAGCAAACAGGGACGACCAGCGATCAGCAGACAGGGACGACCACGGCTCTCAGGTAGGGACACGGCCGGCTTGCAGGGTCTTGGCTGTGGGGTCTGTTTAATGTGAACTGCCTTAACCATTTGAATACCGGGCAATTTTCCCCCTTCCTGCCCAGGCCAGTTTTCAGGTCTCAGCGCTCTCAAACTTTCAATGACATTTGCGCGGTCATACAACACTGTACCCAAACTAAAATTTTATCATTTTCTTCACACAACTAGAGCTTTCTTTTGGTGGTATTTAATCACCGCTGAGGTTTTTATTTTTTGCTAAATTATCAAAAAAAGACCAAAAATTTCAAAAAAAAAACACGTTTTTCTTTGTTTCTGTTATAAAAGTTTGCAAATAAATAATTGTTCTTCATAAATTTAGGCCGAGATGTATTCTACTACATGTCTTTGGTGAAAATAACCCAAATTAGGATGTATTTTTTAGTTTGTAGGAAAGTTATAGAGTTCACAAACTATGGTATAGATCTGAATATTGATCAATCCTGAAGTTCTGACGGCCAATCTAATTTCCTGAGGTCCAAGAATGTCAGAACAGTACAGATATCCCCCAAATGACCCCTTTTTGCAGAGTAGTCAGTCCGACGTACTTCATAAGAGGCATGGCGAGTTTTTTGAAGTTGTATTTTTTTTGTCATAATTTTTCGGAAAATGAAAAAATGTAAAAAATTATTTTCACTATTTTTTTTTTACATACTGTCACCAGTGCAGTACAGCATCTTCATATAACTGGCATGGTAGTGATCAGGGACACTGACTATATATTTTTTAATTTTTTTAAAAAAATGTTTATTATTTTTAATTTTTTATTACATTCTTTTCTTTTTTTAAGATTTTTTTTTCATATTTCCCGATGTCCAAAGTAGTACAATGTTACCATAGTAACATTGTACTACTTTGGGGAAGTGATCAGTATTTGTTTTTGTTTTTTTACACAATTTGCTTATAGCAAAGAATTTACTTGAATGAAATCGATTCATTCAGGGTTTTTTTTTTTTCTTTGTGCTTAGCTGTGATTTGGCCACAGCTAATCACATGCCATGTGCATGTGATCGCTGTGACCATTCACAGCTAGACAGTAGTATACAATGGATGGCATGAATGAAGCCATCCTGTGTATACAACTGTCACGTGACCTGCTGTGACTGGTCACGGCAGGTCACATGGTACCGGCAACAGGGCTGATACTCAGATCTGTCATCGGCCGTGTCCGAGGTACACGGCCGGTGACAGATCGCGCCGCTGCGCGTCTCTGCAAGTGCGAAAAGTGCGCATATGTGGGAGGATGCCATTTGGCGTCCAACCGGGAAATCCAATATTGGTTAACTGCTAGCCTACGGGGCACTTATACCCTCTTCCTCTCCAGGCCAATTTCCAGCTTTCAGCGCTGTCGCACTTTGAATGACAATTGCGCGGTAAAATAACACTGTACCCATATGAAATTTTGATCATTTTTTTGCGACAGACAGAGCTTTATTTTGGTGGTATTTAATCACCTCTGGGTTTTTTATTTTTTCTTAAACAAGCCAATAACCACTGAAAATTTTGAAAAAAAAATTTTTTTCTTAGTTTTTGTTATAAAATTGTGTAAATAAGTGATTTTTCTCCTTCGCTGATGTGCGCTAATGAGGCTGCACTGATGGGCACTGATAGGCTGCACTGATGGATACTGATAGGTGGCACTGATGGGCACTGATGAGGAGGCAGTGGTAGGTGGCACTGATGGGATTTGACAGGCATCACTGATGGGCACTGAAAGGTAGCACTGATATATGGCACTGACTGGCACTGATAGGCGGCACTGAATGGCCTTGTTTGAGCTGAACGGCCTTGTTTAATCTGAAATGCTGTTGAGCATAACTGCCTTGTTTGAGCTGAACGGCCTTGTTTGAGCTGAACGGCCTTGTTTGAGCTGAACTGCCGTATAGCTGAACTGGGTGGTCTGGTGGGGGACTGTGACACACTGGCTCTGAGGAAGAGGTACAACCTCGAAACGCGTCAGCCACCAGCTATCCAGAGGTTCACAGTCCCCCACCAGACCACCCATAGGGGTTCCTGAACCACTCTGCATCCCATGTTTCTCATTTTGATCTGATTTTACATTTCTCTTGTGAGTATTTTACAATTTATAAATAAATCCCATGTTTAAGGTAATGCGCCAGGCCTGTGCGCCCTCTTTTTGTTTCTTATATACAGCTTTACCCATTGTGCATAGTAGTGGTAATAATAATTAGAATGAATGGATTTCATTTGGTATGCTTCATCTATGTTAAGGACAATAAATATCAGTCTGTGTATGACAAGAGCGGGGGCATGAAAAGGAATGGAGAGGGGGTAAAATGTTCACCCTGCCTTCCTTTACATGGCAATTTCATTACAATCCCGCAAAGAGATGGCCCAATCCAGCAGAGACATCCCCAAAATCCAGCACAGAGACAGTCCCCATCCAGCAAACAGTCCCAATAAAAGCAGGGAGATAAAACTCAGCACTGCCCCTAATAAAACAACACACAGTAATCACAAAACAGTACACAGCTAACCCTTTGATCGCCCAGATGTTAACCCCTTCCTGCCCAGTGTATTAGTGCTTTTTATTAGCATTGATTACTGTATTAGTGTCACTGGAGATGTCAGTGGCAGTTGGTTCTCACCCAGTGCCAGAATGCCCACCAAAGTCGCTGATTGCCACCATTACTAGTATGAAAATGAACCACTTGTCTACTGGGCACTTATGCCCCCTTCCTGCCCAGGCCAATTTTCAGCTTGCAGCGTTGTCACACTTTGACAATTTTGCGGTCATGCAACACTGTACCCATATGAAATTATCATTTTTTCACACAAATAGAACTTTCTTTTGGTGGTATTTAATCACAGCTGGGTGTTTTATTTTTTGTGCTATAAACAAAAATAGAGCAAAAAGATTGAAAAAAAAGTTTTTCTTTGTTCCTATTATAAAATATTGCAAACAGGTAATTATTCTCCTTCACTGATGTGCAATGAGGTGGCACTGATGGGAGGCACTGAGAGGCGGCATTGACAGGCTACTCTGATAGGCGGCACTGCAGGGCACAGGTGGGTGGCACTGCTAGGTCACTGCTCGGTGTCACTGATGGGCCCTGATCATCAGTGCCGATCAATTTCCGGTTATTGGCAGTACTTTCCTCATGCTGTGACAATGTGAGGAAAGTGCAGCCGCTAATCGACAACTGTATTTACCTGGTGATCTACTGTGTCATTGGACACAGCTGATCACATGGTAAAAGGCTGCTATGATTGGCCGTTTACCTTATCACATGATCAGCTGTGTCCGTATGGGGCATGTTCTGGAATGACATCCATGGACGTCGTCCCAGAACTAGACAACCGCGCTGTAGCCGTCTTTCGGCTATACCGTGGTAAGGAAGAGGTTAATTAATACTCCAAGATATATATATCACCATTTGTAGACACTATAACTTTCATGCAAACCAATCAATATACACTTATTGGGATTTTTGTTAACCAAAGACATGTAGCAAAATATATTTTGGCCTAAATTAATTTTTTTTCCCCAAATTTTTTTATGGGATATGTTTTATAGCAAAAACCTTCTTTTTAAATTTTGGTCATTGTTCAGTTGTAAAAAAATAAACCCAGCGATGATCAAATACCACCAAAAGAAAGCGGTGTGTAAAAAAAAGGATATAAATTCCATTTGTATGCAGTGTTGCCCCATCAGTGCAGCCAATAGGGCCCAACAGTTGAATCAGTGCCACCTAACAGTGCCCATCAGTGAAGGAGAAAAATTACTTTTTTACAAAACATTTTAATAGAAACTAAGAAAAACAAATTTTCCCCTCAAAATTTGTGGTCTTTTTTAGTTTATCAAAAAATAAACCCCCCAGTGGTGAATAAATACCACCAAAAGAAAGCTCAGTCTAAAAAAAATGATAAAAAAGTAGTTTGGGTCCAGTGTTGCATGACCGCACAATTGTCAAAGTATGAGGGCGCTGAAAGCTGAACATTGGTAAGGGGAAGGGGGTAAAGTGCCCGGCAGGCAAGTGGTTAAAGCCAGAAAATAGGGAAGCGGCACGCTGAATGATGGTTTGTGAATGGGGACACGAAACTAACAGATGTTGTCCAAGTCCGTGTGCTACAGAGGAATCCTGGGAAAGCAACATGGCTCCAATCATCAACACACCACACACATCCAATGCAATGTACACTAGGCCGGCACACCCCTCCACACACGGTGGTTGGGGAGCGGACTGTACAATCACACGGTGACCCCATCCTCCAGCGATAGGTAACCTGCTACACGGCACGGCAAGCAGCACACACCCCGCACCATCGCCCCTCCATTGCAGGACAGCCCGATCATGTGACCAAACATCACTCCCGCCCCTTCAACGACACAGGATAATAACCAATAGCTGGCAATGTCTGCACCGCCGCTGTCCAATAGCCGAATATTAGACAAGGGGGTCTGGCTGCATACTGGAGCTCCACTTTCCACAGGAAACATATGACCTCCACTCCACTTCTTTATTTAACTTCAATGTAAAAAATGGCTGCAAACTGGAGCTCCATTCGACAGGAAACATGTGACCTCCACTCAAACTTTTTATAAATGAACTTTAATGTAACGTTTCCTGTCGAGCTCCAGCCTGCAGCCATTGGTTGTTTGTTACATTACAGTTCGTTTAAAAAAAAAAAGTGGAGGTCAGATGATATAGCGGGACTGCAGCGGGCATTCTGACACTGTGCACTATACACAGTGCAGCACACGTACAGCTCAGTACACTGTGCATGCATGTCACTATACACAGTGCAGCACACGTACAGCTCAGTACACTGTCCATGCATGTCACTATACAAAGTGCAGCTCAGTACACTGTCCATGCATGTCACTATACACAGTGCAGCACACGTACAGCTCAGTACACTGTCCATACATGTCACTATACACAGTGCAGCACACGTACAGCTCAGTACACTGTCCATGCATGTCACTATACACAGTGCAGGTCAGCACATTGTTCATGCATGTCACTATACACAGTGTAGCACACATACAGCTCAGTACTGTCCATACATGTCAGAAAGTGTCTGAGAACATGTGAATGTGTGAGGAGCAATGCCTCATGGGAAGTGCCACGCCTACTCAAAGCTGATAGGCGGCAGAAAAGGGGGCGGGGCTTGATCTAAGTTCATCTTGAGAGGCAGCCAATCAGGTGCGTGGCGCGCAAGCTGAGCTCTTGAGGCTCAGTCTGCAATTGGCCAACTACAGGGCGGTTGGGTTTGGGTGCGCTCCGTGTAAGAAAACAAATCGCGCCCACTTTCATGTCTTCCTACATCAATGCTTGCGGCCGCATAGAGAGAAGAAAGCGAATAGTCACTACAGGAAGGAGCGGGAACTTACGGAAACCGAGTCGGTCATTTTTAATAAGGTACATGAGAAAACCATGGGGGGAGCTAGTGGAGTGCTGAGGCCTCCTGGGCTCCGCCTTGCATCCCACCCACAAACCTTCTCAGCTCCGACGCTGCTCATCGATGAGGACGGCGATCATACCGAAATTCTTCCCCGTCAGCTGCAGCGTGGGGGAAGGGGCGGGAACTCCAAGGCTGTTAAGGCAAGAAAACATAGGCCACGCCTACTCAACCTCACGGCACTCGGCGTTCCAGGGACGACCAGCGATCAGCAGACAGGGACGACCAGCGATCAGCAGACAGGGACGACCACGGCTCTCAGGTAGGGACACGGCAGGCTTGCAGGGTCTTGGCTGTGGGGTCTGTTTATTGTGAACTGCCTTGTTTAACCACTAGCCTACAGGGCACTTATACCCCCTTCCTGCCCAGGCCAATTTCCAGCTTTCAGCGCTTTCGCACTTTGAATGACAATTGTGCGGTCATGCAACATTATACCCATATGAAATTTTTATAATTTTTTTGTGACAGAGCTTTATTTTGGCGGTATTTAACCATTTGCCGCCCGCCCTATGGCCGAATAGCGGCCAGCAAATGTCATCAGCGTTCCAGGTGGACGCCATATGGCGTCCTCCTGCACATGCGCAGATTGCGCTCTTGCAGAGCTGTGCAGCGGCACGATCTGTCACTGGCCGTGTAACTCGGACACGGCCGATGACAGATCTGAGTATTGGTCCCTGTTGCCGGTACCATGTGACCTGCTGTGATCAATCACAGCAGGTCACATGACAGTTGTATACAATGGATGGCTTCAGTCATGCCATCCATTGTATACTACTGTCTAGCTGTGAATGGTCACAGCTAATCACATGCACATGTCATGTGATTAGCTGTGGCCAAATCACAGCTAAGCACAAAAAAACAAAACAAAAAAAAAAACCCTGAATGAATCGATGTCATTCAGATAAATGCTTGCTTATAGCAAAGTAATTCTTTGCTATAAGCAAATTGTGTAAAAAAAAAAATACTGATCACTTACCCAAAGTAGTACAATGTTACTATGGTAACATTGTACTACTTTGGTCATAGTGAAATACGAAAAAAAAATCTTAAAAAAAAGAAAACAAATTTAATAAAAAATAAAAAAAATAAAAAAATAAATATTTTTTTTTTTTCATACTGTCATTAGTCAGTGTCCCTGATCTTCGCCATGCCAGTTATATTAAGACGCTGTACTGCACTGGTGACATTATGTAAAAAAAAATAGTGAAAATCATTTTTTTAATTTTTTCATTTTCCGAAAAATTACGGCAAAAAAAATACAACTTAAAAAACTCGCCATTCCTCTTATGAAGTATGTCGGACTGTCTGCTTTGCAAAAAGGGGTCATTTGGGGGATATCTGCACTGTTCTGACATTCTTGGACCTCAAGAAATTAGATTGGCCGTCAGAACTTCAGGATTGATCAATATTCAGATCTATACCATAGTTTGTGAACTCTATAACTTTCCTACAGACTAAATAATACATCCTAATTTGGGTTATTTTCACCAAAGACATGTAGCAGAATACATCTTGGCCTAAATGTATGAAGAACAATTAATTATTTGCAAACTTTTATAACAGAAACAAAGAAAAACGTGTTTTGTTTTCAAAATTTTGGGTCTTTTTTTGTTAATTTAGCAAAAAAGAAAAACCCCAGCGGTGATTAAATACCACCAAAAGAAAGCTCTAGTTGTGTGAAGAAAATGATAAAATTTTAGTTTGGGTACAATGTTGTATGACCGCGCAATTGTCATTCAAAGTTTGAGAAGGCTGAAACCTGAAAAATGGCTTGGGCAGGAAGGTGTAAAATTGCCCGGTATTGAATTGGTTAATCACCTCTGGGTTTTTTTTTCTTTAAACAAACCAAAAACCACTGAAAATTTTGAAAAAAAAATTTTTTTTCTTAGTTTTTGTTAAAAAAAAATTGTAAATAAGTGATTTTTCTCCTTCACTGATGAGGCTGCACTGATGGGCACTGATAGGCTGCACTGATGGACACTGGGTGGCACTGATGAGGCACTGGTAGGTGGCACTGATGGGCATTGACAGGCATCACTGATAGGCACTGAAAGACAGCACTGATATATGGCACTGATAAGTGGCACTGACTGGCACTGTTAGGCGGCACTGACTGGCACTGTTAGGCGGCACTGATGCGCACTGATAGGTGGCACTGATTGGCATTGATAGGTGGCACTGATTGTCAGCACTGATAGGTGGCACTGATTGGCACTGATAGGTGGCACTTATTGTCAGCACTGATAGGTGGCACTGATTGGCATTGATAGGTGGCACTGACTGGAACTGATGGGTGACACTGAAAGGCAGCTCAGATGGGCACTGATATCTGGCATTGATGTGCACTGGTGTGCACTGATATGTGGCACTGATGGGCACTGGCACGAGGCACTGACATAAGGCACTGATGGACACTGACAGGTGGCACTTCTGGGGCTACACAGATCATCAGGGCACACTGATTATCAGTGCCCTGATGATCAGTGTACATGTCCCCTCCGTGGAAAGCCGATTACCGGCTCTCCTCTCGAGCTGTCAGCGTGACAGCTCGAGAGGATAGAAGTGCCGATAACCGGCATTTCCCTGTTTACATGTGATCAGCTGTGATTGGACACAACTGTTCCGATGGACACAACTTTTCACATGACCGAGCCGACATCTTCGGCTCTTTCCGTGATCGGTGATCTGCTGTTTCCTAGGGACACAGCGCACCGCCGATCGCCGCGCTGTCCGCTCCCTGAACCGTGCATGCGTGGTGAGAATGGGAGGACATCATATGACATCCTCCCAGAACAAGAGAACCACCTTGTGCCCGTCATATTACTATATGGCGGGCGGGAGGTGGTTAATGTGAACTGCTGTTGAGCTGAACTGCCTTGTTTGATGTAAACTGCCTTGTTTGATGTGAACTGCCTTGTTTAATGTGAACTGTCTTGTTTAATGTGAACTGCCCTTGAGCTGAACGGCCTTGTTTGAGCTGAACGGCCTTGTTTGAGCTGAACGGCCTTGTTTGAGCTGAACGGCCTTGTTTGAGCTGAACGGCCTTGTTTGAGCAGAACGGCCTTGTTTGAGCAGAACGGCCTTGTTTGAGCAGAACGGCCTTGTTTGAGCTGAACTGCCGTTGGTCTGAACTGCCTTCTTTAATCTGAACTGCCGTTGAGCATAACTGCCTTGTGTAATCTGAACTGCCTTGTTTGAGCTGAACTGCCTTTTTTGAGCTGAACTGCCTTGTTTGAGCTGAACTGCCTTGTTTGAGCTGAACAGCCTAGTTTAATCTGAACGTCCTTTTTTAATTGAACTGCCATTGAGCTGAACTGCCTTGTTTAATCTATACTGCCGTATAGCTGAACTGGGTGGTCTGGTGGGGGACTGTGACACACTGGCTCTGAGGAAGAGGTACAACCTCAAAACGCATCAGCCACCAGCTATCCAGAGGTTCACAGTCCCCCACCACACCACCCATAGGGGTTCCTGATCCACTGTGCATCCCCTGTGACATGTTTTTCATTTTAATCTGATTTTACATTTCTCTTGTGAGTATTTTACAATTTATAAATAAATCCCATGTTTAAGGTAATGCGCCAGGCCTGTGCGCCCTCTTTTTGTTTCTTATATACAGCTTTACCCATTGTGCAAAGTAGTGGTAATAATAATTAGAATGAATGGATTTTATTTGTTATGCTTCATCTATGTTAAGGACAATAAATATTAGTCTGTGTATGACAAGAGCAGGGGCATGAAAAGGAATGGAGAGGGGGTAAAATGTTCACCCTGCCTTCCTTCACATAACAATTTCATTACAATCCCGCAAAGAGATGGCCCAATCCAGCAGAGACATCCCCAAAAATACAGCAAAGAGACAGTCCCCATCCAGCAAACAGGCAGTCCCAATCAAAGCAGGGAGATAAAAACCAGCACGACCCCTAATAAAACAACACACAGTAATCACAAAACAGTACACAGCTAACCCTTTGATCGCTCAGATGTTAACCCCTTCCTGCCCAGTGTATTAGTGCTTTTTATTAGCATTGATTACTGTATTAGTGTCACTGGAGATGTCAGTGGCAGTTGGTTCTCACCCAGTGCCAGAATGCCCACCAAAGTCGCTGATTGCCGCCATTACTAGTATAAAAAGTAACCACTTGTCTACTGGGCACTTATGCCCCCTTCCTGCCCAGGCCAATTTTCAGCTTGCGGCGTTGTCACACTTTGACAATTTTGCGGTCATGCAACACTGTACCCATATGAAATTATCATTTTTTTCACACAAATAGAACTTTCTTTTGGTGGTATTTAATCACCGCTGGGTGTTTTTATTTTTTGCGCTATAAACAAAAAGAGAGCAAAAAGATTGAAAAAAAAGTTTTTCTTTGTTTCTATTATAAAATATTGCAAACAGGTAATTTTTCTCCTTCACTGATGTGCGTTAATGAGGTGGCACTGATGGGAGGCACTGAGAGGCGGCATTGACAGGCTACACTGATAGGCGGCACTGCAGGGCACAGGTGGGTGGCACTGCTAGGTCACTGCTGGGTGTCACTGATGGGCCCTGATCATCAGTGCCGATCACTTTCCGGTTATTGGCAGTACTTTCCTCATGCTGTGACAATGTGAGGAAAGTGCAGCCGATAACCGACAACTGTATTTACCTGGTGATCTACTGTGTCATTGGACACAGCTGATCACATGGTAAAAGGCTGCTGTGATTGGCCGTTTATCATATCACATGATCAGATGTGTCCGTATGGGGACGTGTTCTGGAATGACATCCATGGACATCGTCCCAGAACTAGGCAACCGCGCTGTAGCCGTCTTTCGGCTATAGCGTGGTAAGGAAGAGGTTAATTAATACTCCAAGATATATATATCACCATTTGTAGACACTATAACTTTCATGCAAACCAATCAATATACACTTATTGGGATTTTTGTTAACCAAAGACATGTAGCAGAATATATTTTGGCCTAAATTAAGAATTTTTTTCCCCACATTTTTTTATGGAGTGTTTTATAGCAAAAACCTTCTTTTTTAATTTTGGTCATTGTTTAGTTGTAAAAAAATAAACTCAGTGATGATCAAATACCACCAAAAGAAAGCGTTGTGTGAAAAAAAGGATATAAATTCCATTCGAATGCAGTGTTGCATGACAGCACAACTGTCATTTGAAGTAGCGCAGCGCCATATAGCAAACAATGGTCTGGGCAGGATCGGGTGGGGGGGGGGTTGGGGGTAAATCTTGCGAAGGGCAAGTGGTTTTGTTTCCATAGAAGGGAAAGCTGGGCATGATATTAACCAGTTCCCAACCATGCTATAGCCAAAAGTCATCTACAGCGCGGTTGGCTAGTTCTGGGAGGGCATCCATGGACGTCCTCCCAGAACCACACCCCGCGTGCACGATCTGTGATCGCTGTGTCCTTTGGACACAGCTGATCACATGACTAAGGAATGGGCCAATCACAGATGCTTTTACCATGTGACCAGTTGCGTCCAATCACAGCTGATCACCGGGTAAATAGGAAATGGTGGTTATCAGTAGTCCTCTCCTTCCGCTGACAGCGCATGAGGAGAGCTGGTATGCGGCATGTCGCAGGGGAACATCTACACTGATCATCAGGGCACTGATAATCCGTGTCCTGGTGATTAGTGTAGCCCCATCAGTGCAGCCAATAGTGCCCAACAGTTGAATCAGTGCCACCTAACAGTGCCCATCAGTGAAGGAGAAAAATTACTTGTTTACAAAACATTTTAATAGAAACTAAGAAAAACGATTTTTCCCCTCAAAATTTGTGGTCTTTTTTAGTTTATCAAAAAATAAAACCCCCAGTGGTGAATAAATACCACCAAAAGAAAGCTCGGTCTAAAAAAATGATAAAAAAGCAGTTTGGGTCCAGTCAGTGTTGCATGACCGCACAATTGTCAAAGTATAAGGGCGCTGAAAGCTGAACATTGGTAAGGGGGAGGGGGTAAAGTGCCCGGCAGGCAAGTGGTTAACTTTAATGTAACGTTTCCTGTCGAGCTCCAGTCTGCAGCCATTGGTTGTTTGTTATATTACAGTTCGTTTAAAAAAAAAAAGTAGAGGTCACATGATTCCTGTCGAAAGTGGAGCTCCAGTTTACAGCCAGGTCCCTTTCCAAGTCGGCAGGTGCGACCTAAGCACGCACGCACGTAAGGGGCGTGGCATGAGTTGCTAAAGAGTCCCTAGCAACCAATCAGTGCCTTTCAGGGCTCTGAAGCGTTCAGTCGGTTCCCAGCGCTGCTCGGATCAATATGCTACAGAGTGTCAGGCTGATGGACCAATAAACTTGCAAGAAGTCTTCACAGGTAGGCGGAGCTATGGAGGGCGGGATAAATCTAGTCTATGGGTGTATAAAGGAGGAGATTGTGGAGGTGGAAAAAGGACTGGGACCGATCCACCGTGTATGGTTCTCCCTGAAGAAGGTGAAAGCTAGCGATTCGGACTGGGCTGTCAGTAGGATCGGATCCGTTCAGCGAAGGCGGTTCTAATGGGAGGAATCACTGGGCCAGAATGGATGTTCCCAGTCATGATCTTCAATCCGTGCGCGATCGGGACAGAATGTGATGTGTATGTGCAGATCTTCCACAGGATCGATCTTCTGCCAATTGACTTGTGTGTGTCCGCAGCATTAGAAATCGTGCAGATGATGGCGGGATGACTGTGCTGTCACTTTATTCCCGTAGTAGAGGCTCTCCAGGGCTGGGGAATGGCTTTCTATCAAACTCAGGCCGCACTGATCTCACCCACTTGTCCTCCAGAGATTTACCCCCCCCCCCCTTCCTGATCAGGCCATTTTTTGTGATACAGCGCTGTGTTACTTTGACTGACAATTGCGTGGTCATGCAATGCTGTGTCCTTTTTTTCCCACAAATACAGCTTTTTTTTGGTTGTATTTGATCACCTGTGTGTTTTCTAAATTTTGCACTATAAACAAAAAAGACCGACAATTTTGAAAAAAAAAGATATATTTTTGACTTTTTGCTATAAAACATGTCCAGTAAAAATCAAATTTCATCATAAATTTAGGTCAAAATGTATTCTGCGTCATGTCTTTGCTAAAAAATATCCCAATACGTGTAAATTAATTGGTTTACATGAAGGTTATAGTGTCTACGAATGGCGGGATATGTACTGGAATTTTAATGTTTTTTTAAACTAGTAATGGCGGCGATCAGCGACTTATAGCGGGACTGCGGCGGACATTCTGACACTGGGGGGGAACTGACTTGGGGTCACTGACATCCCCAGTGACACCAATACAGTGATCAGTGCAAAAAAAAAAACACTGACACTGTACTAATGGCACTGGGGAGGAAGGGGTAAACTTTATTATTCAGTGAAAGGGTTAACTGTGTGAGGGGAGTGTTTTACTAGGGGGCGGGGGTGTGTACTGCAGGGAACACCACTGATCGGGAGAGATAAACTCTTGTCTCCCGATCAGCCTGTCAGGAGCTGTCAGGGAACTGACAGAAAGCACAGCTACTGCAGCTGTGCTCTCTATCACTGATTGCCGCTAATCGCCGGGACATAGCTGGTAACGACTGACATCCACGGCCGTGATCGGCGGGACAGGTAGGGCCTTGTGCGCGCCCCCCTACCTGTTTTGAAAACAAACGTTTTAAAACGTGGTTTTGCCCAGCCATGCCGCCGTACCGCCCTACCGCCGTATTTCTACAGTGCCTGGGCGGTATGTGGTTAGACGACCCACGCTCAACATGTTTTTGGCTCACATATTTTTCATTGCTTATTCACAATCAAAGTAAAAAACTTAAGACCGACAAACACTGTATACTGTAAACAGTACATATTAATCCTGGCCCCTTCTCTGCATTTTCTATGCTGTGCATTCAAAGCCTCTCTTTTCTTTCTATAGTCTGTTACACTGTACATTATACTTTTGACCCATTCTCTGTATACTGTATGTTGTACGTTGTACTCCTGACCATTTTTCTGTATAGTCTTTATTGTACATTAAAAAGCTATGTTTCACATTACACTTCTGACCTCTTCTCAGCATATTCTGATTCTTTGATATGAAGGGCTTATGGAGCTTCTATACTGTTCGCAAGTACGTCTCTTAGAGGCCCTCTTGGCTGATCCCTCTCCTAGGTCGATCGCTGTGTAAAGAGATCGCTTCTTAGAGTTCGAAAACGAAGAGTTGGAACTCTGCACTGCTGTCCCGTCGGTGTGCCCAGTCTCGACTGTAAAATGGGGAAGAAGGTATACCCCTTTACGGAGGATAGACAGCAGGACCTTTTTGCCCGCAGTATCAGCTTTACAGCCAATCAGCCCTTTTATCCTTGATCCATAGAAAAATAGACAGACAAATATTTAGATAGATCCAAACCAGGCATCCGCTTTTACCACAGAGAAAACTCAGACCAAATAATGTGCCAGAGAAGTAATCCACTCTGGCCAGAGCACAACACATGTAAAAAACACACAATACTAACAAGAACATTAGATGACACATGCTCAACATGTTTTTGGCTCACATATTTTTCATTGCTTATTCACAATCAAAGTAAAAAACTTAAGGCCGACAAAAACACTAACTGTGTATTCTAAACAGTATATGTTACTCCTGGCTCCTTCTCTGCATTGCCTATGCTGTGCATTAAACTCCTCTCTTTTCTTTCTATAGTCTATGTTACACTGTACATTATACTTTTGACCCATTCCCAGTATAGTGTATGTTGTACGTTGTACTCCTGACCTTTTTTCTGTATGGTTTTGATTGTACATTAAAAAGCAATGATTCACATTACACTTCTGACCTCTTCTCAGCATATTCTGATTCTTTGATATGAAGGGCTTATGGAGCTTCTATACTGTTCGCAAGTACGTCTCTTAGAGGTCCTCTTGGCTTATCCCTCTCTACCTAGGAGAGGGATGGCTGTGTAAAGAGATCACTTCTTAGAGTTCGAAAACGAAGAGTTGGAACTCTGCACTGCTGTCCCGTCGGTGTGCCCAGTCTCGACTGTAAAATGGGGAAGAAGGTATACCCCTTTACGGAGGATAGACAGCAGGACCTTTTTGCCCGGAGTATCAGCTTTACAGCCAATCAGCCCTTTTATCCTTGATCCATAGAAAAATAGACAGACAAATATTTAGATAGATCCAAACCAGGCATCCGCTTTTACCACAGAGAAAACTCAGACCAAATAATGTGCCAGAGAAGTAATCTAATCTGGCCAGAGCACAACACATGTAAAAAACACACAATACTGACAAGAACATTAGATGACACATGTTCAACATGTTTTTGGCTCACATATTTTTCATTTCTTATTCACAATCAAAGTAAAAAACTTAAGACCGACAAAAACACTAACTGTGTACTCTAAACAGTATATGTTACTCCTGGCCCCTTCTCTGCATTGCCTATGCTGTGCATTAAACTCCTCTCTTTTCTTTCTATAGTCTATGTTACACTGTACATTATACTTTTGACCCATTCCCAGTATAGTGTATGTTGTACGTTGTACTCCTGACCTTTTTTTCTGTATGGTTTTGATTGTACATTAAAAAGCAATGATTCACATTACACTTCTGACCTCTTCTCAGCATATTCTGATTCTTTGATATGAAGGGCTTATGGAGCTTCTATACTGTTCGCAAGTACGTCTCTTAGAGGCCCTCTTGGCTGATCCCTCTCCTAGGTCGATCGCTGTGTAAAGAGATCGCTTCTTAGAGTTCGAAAACGAAGAGTTGGAACTCTGCACTGCTGTCCCGTCGGTGTGCCCAGTCTCGACTGTAAAATGGGGAAGAAGGTATACCCCTTTACGGAGGATAGACAGCAGGACCTTTTTGCCCGGAGTATCAGCTTTACAGCCAATCAGCCCTTTTATCCTTGATCCATAGAAAAATAGACAGACAAATATTTAGATAGATCCAAACCAGGCATCCGCTTTTACCACAGAGAAAACTCAGACCAAATAATGTGCCAGAGAAGTAATCTACTCTGGCCAGAGCACAACACATGTAAAAAACACACAATACTGACAAGAACATTAGATGACACATGTTCAACATGTTTTTGGCTCACATATTTTTCATTTCTTATTCACAATCAAAGTAAAAAACTTAAGACCGACAAAAACACTAACTGTGTACTCTAAACAGTATATGTTACTCCTGGCCCCTTCTCTGCATTGCCTATGCTGTGCATTAAACTCCTCTCTTTTCTTTCTATAGTCTATGTTACACTGTACATTATACTTTTGACCCATTCCCAGTATAGTGTATGTTGTACGTTGTACTCCTGACCTTTTTTTCTGTATGGTTTTGATTGTACATTAAAAAGCAATGATTCACATTACACTTCTGACCTCTTCTCAGCATATTCTGATTCTTTGATATGAAGGGCTTATGGAGCTTCTATACTGTTCGCAAGTACGTCTCTTAGAGGCCCTCTTGGCTGATCCCTCTCCTAGGTCGATCGCTGTGTAAAGAGATCGCTTCTTAGAGTTCGAAAACGAAGAGTTGGAACTCTGCACTGCTGTCCCGTCGGTGTGCCCAGTCTCGACTGTAAAATGGGGAAGAAGGTATACCCCTTTACGGAGGACAGACAGCAGGACCTTTTTGCCCGGAGTATCAGCTTTACAGCCAATCAGCCCTTTTATCCTTGATCCATAGAAAAATACAGACAAATATTTTGATAGATCTAAACCAGGCATCCACTTTTACCACAAAGAAAACTCAGACCAAATAATGTGCCAGAGAAGTAATCCACTCTGGCCAGAGCACAACACATGTAAAAAACACACAATACTGACAAGAACATTAGATGTCAAACGCTCAACATGTTTTTGGCTCACATATTTGTCATTGCTTATTCACAATCAAAGTAAAAATCTTAAGACCAACAAACACTAACTGTCTACTTTAAAAAGTATATGTTACTCCTGGCCTCTTTTCTGCATTGTCTATGCTGTGCATTAAACTCCTCTCTTTTCTTTCTATAGTCTGTTACACTGTACATTATACTTTTGACCAATTCCCAGTATAGTGTATGTTGTACGTTGTACTCCTGACCTTTTTTCTGTATGGTTTTGATTGTACATTAAAAAGCAATGATTCACATTACACATCTGACCTCTTCTCAGCATATTCTGATTCTTTGATATGAAGGGCTTATGGAGCTTCTATACTGTTCGCAAGTACGTCTCTTAGAGGCCCTCTTGGCTTATCCCTCTCTACCTAGGAGAGGGATGGCTGTGTAAAGAGATCACTTCTTAGAGTTCGAAAACGAAGAGTTGGAACTCTGCACTGCTGTCCCGTCAGTGTGCCCAGTCTCGACTGTAAAATGGGGAAGAAGGTATACCCCTTTACGGAGGATAGACAGCAGGACCTTTTTGCCCGCAGTATCAGCTTTACAGCCAATCAGCCCTTTTATCCTTGATCCATAGAAAAATAGACAGACAAATATTTTGATAGATCCAAACCAGGCATCCACTTTTACCACAGAGAAAACTCAGACCAAATAATGTGCCAGAGAAGTAATCCACTCTGGCCAGAGCACAACACATGTAAAAAAACACACAATACTGACAAGAACATTAGATGACAAACACTCAACATGTTTTTGGCTCACATATTTGTCATTGCTTATTCACAATCAAAGTAAAAATCTTAAGACCAACAAACACTAACTGTCTACTTTAAAAAGTATATGTTACTCCTGGCCCCTTTTCTGCATTGTCTATGCTGTGCATTAAACTCCTCTCTTTTCTTTCTATAGTCTATGTTACACTGTACATTATACTTTTGACCCATTCCCAGTATAGTGTATGTTGTACGTTGTACTCCTGACCTTTTTTCTGTATGGTTTTGATTGTACATTAAAAAGCAATGATTCACATTACACATCTGACCTCTTCTCAGCATATTCTGATTCTTTGATATGAAGGGCTTATGGAGCTTCTATACTGTTCGCAAGTACGTCTCTTAGAGGCCCTCTTGGCTGATCCCTCTCCTAGGTCGATCGCTGTGTAAAGAGATCGCTTCTTAGAGTTCGAAAACGAAGAGTTGGAACTCTGCACTGCTGTCCCGTCGGTGTGCCCAGTCTCGACTGTAAAATGGGGAAGAAGGTATACCCCTTTACGGAGGATAGACAGCAGGACCTTTTTGCCCGCAGTATCAGCTTTACAGCCAATCAGCTCTTTTATCCTTGATCCATAGAAAAATAGACAGACAAATATTTAGATAGATCCAAACCAGGCATCCGCTTTTACCACAGAGAAAACTCAGACCAAATAATGTGCCAGAGAAGTAATCCACTCTGGCCAGAGCACAACACATGTAAAAAACACACAATACTGACAAGAACATTAGATGACACATGTTCAACATGTTTTTGGCTCACATATTTTTCATTTCTTATTCACAATCAAAGTAAAAAACTTAAGACCGACAAAAACACTGTGTACTCTAAACAGTATATGTTACTCCTGGCCCCTTCTCTGCATTGCATATGCTTTGCATTAAACTCCTCTCTTTTCTTTCTATAGCCTATGTTACACTGTACATTATACTTTTGACCCATTCCCAGTATAGTGTATGTTGTACGTTGTACTCCTGACCTTTTTTCTGTATGGTTTTGATTGTACATTAAAAAGCAATGATTCACATTACACTTCTGACCTCTTCTCAGCATATTCTGATTCTTTGATATGAAGGGCTTATGGAGCTTCTATACTGTTCGCAAGTACGTCTCTTAGAGGCCCTCTTGGCTGATCCCTCTCCTAGGTCGATCGCTGTGTAAAGAGATCACTTCTTAGAGTTCGAAAACGAAGAGTTGGAACTCTGCACTGCTGTCCCGTCGGTGTGCCCAGTCTCGACTGTAAAATGGGGAAGAAGGTATACCCCTTTACGGAGGATAGACAGCAGGACCTTTTTGCCCGGAGTATCAGCTTTACAGCCAATCAGCCCTTTTATCCTTGATCCATAGAAAAATAGACAGACAAATATTTAGATAGATCCAAACCAGGCATCCGCTTTTACCACAGAGAAAACTCAGACCAAATAATGTGCCAGAGAAGTAATCTACTCTGGCCAGAGCACAACACATGTAAAAAACACACAATACTGACAAGAACATTAGATGACACATGCTCAACATGTTTTTGGCTCACATATTTTTCATTTCTTATTCACAATCAAAGTAAACAACTTAAGACCGACAAAAACACTAACTGTGTATTCTAAACAGTATATGTTACTCCTGGTCCCTTCTCTGCATTGTCTATGCTGTGCATTAAACTCCTCTCTTTTCTTTCTATAGTCTATGTTACACTGTACATTATACTTTTGACCCATTCTCTGTATACTGAATGTTGTACATTGTACTCCTGACCATTTTTCTGTATAGTCTTTATTGTACATTAAAAAGCTATGTTTCACATTACACTTCTGACCTCTTCTCAGCATATTCTGATTCTTTGATATGAAGGGCTTATGGAGCTTCTATACTGTTCGCAAGTACGTCTCTTAGAGGCCCTCTTGGCTGATCCCTCTCCTAGGTCGATCGCTGTGTAAAGAGATCGCTTCTTAGAGTTCGAAAACGAAGAGTTGGAACTCTGCACTGCTGTCCCGTCGGTGTGCCCAGTCTCGACTGTAAAATGGGGAAGAAGGTATACCCCTTTACGGAGGATAGACAGCAGGACCTTTTTGCCCGGAGTATCAGCTTTACAGCCAATCAGCCCTTTTATCCTTGATCCATAGAAAAATAGACAGACAAATATTTAGATAGATCCAAACCAGGCATCCGCTTTTACCGCAGAGAAAACTCAGACCAAATAATGTGCCAGAGAAGTAATCTACTTTGGCCAGAGCACAACACATGTAAAAAACACACAATACTGACAAGAACATTAGATGACACATGTTCAACATGTTTTTGGCTCACATATTTTTCATTTCTTATTCACAATCAAAGTAAAAAACTTAAGACCGACAAAAACACTAACTGTGTACTCTAAACAGTATATGTTACTCCTGGCCCCTTCTCTGCATTGCCTATGCTGTGCATTAAACTCCTCTCTTTTCTTTCTATAGTCTATGTTACACTGTACATTATACTTTTGACCCATTCCCAGTATAGTGTATGTTGTACGTTGTACTCCTGACCTTTTTTCTGTATGGTTTTGATTGTACATTAAAAAGCAATGATTCACATTACACTTCTGACCTCTTCTCAGCATATTCTGATTCTTTGATATGAAGGGCTTATGGAGCTTCTATACTGTTCGCAAGTACGTCTCTTAGAGGCCCTCTTGGCTGATCCCTCTCCTAGGTCGATCGCTGTGTAAAGAGATCGCTTCTTAGAGTTCGAAAACGAAGAGTTGGAACTCTGCACTGCTGTCCCGTCGGTGTGCCCAGTCTCGACTGTAAAATGGGGAAGAAGGTATACCCCTTTACGGAGGACAGACAGCAGGACCTTTTTGCCCGGAGTATCAGCTTTACAGCCAATCAGCCCTTTTATCCTTGATCCATAGAAAAATACAGACAAATATTTTGATAGATCCAAACCAGGCATCCACTTTTACCACAGAGAAAACTCAGACCAAATAATGTGCCAGAGAAGTAATCCACTCTGGCCAGAGCACAACACATGTAAAAAACACACAATACTGACAAGAACATTAGATGACAAACGCTCAACATGTTTTTGGCTCACATATTTGTCATTGCTTATTCACAATCAAAGTAAAAATCTTAAGACCAACAAACACTAACTGTCTACTTTAAAAAGTATATGTTACTCCTGGCCCCTTTTCTGCATTGTCTATGCTGTGCATTAAACTCCTCTCTTTTCTTTCTATAGTCTATGTTACACTGTACATTATACTTTTGACCCATTCCCAGTATAGTGTATGTTGTACGTTGTACTCCTGACCTTTTTTCTGTATGGTTTTGATTGTACATTAAAAAGCAATGATTCACATTACACATCTGACCTCTTCTCAGCATATTCTGATTCTTTGATATGAAGGGCTTATGGAGCTTCTATACTGTTCGCAAGTACGTCTCTTAGAGGCCCTCTTGGCTGATCCCTCTCCTAGGTCGATCGCTGTGTAAAGAGATCGCTTCTTAGAGTTCGAAAACGAAGAGTTGGAACTCTGCACTGCTGTCCCGTCGGTGTGCCCAGTCTTGACTGTAAAATGAGGAAGAAGGTATACCCCTTTACGGAGGATAGACAGCAGGATCTTTTTGCCCGCAGTATCAGCTTTACAGCCAATCAGCCCTTTTATCCTTGATCCATAGAAAAATAGACAGACAAATATTTAGATAGATCCAAACCAGGCATCCGCTTTTACCACAGAGAAAACTCAGACCAAATAATGTGCCAGAGAAGTAATCCACTCTGGCCAGAGCACAACACATGTAAAAAACACACAATACTGACAAGAACATTAGATGACACATGCTCAACATGTTTTTGGCTCACATATTTTTCATTGCTTATTCACAATCAAAGTAAAAAACTTAAGACCGATAAAAACATTAACTGTGTACTCTAAACAGTATATGTTACTCCTGGCCCCTTCTCTGCATTGCCTATGCTGTGCATTAAACTCCTCTCTTTTCTTTCTATAGTCTATGTTACACTGTACATTATACTTTTGACCCATTCCCTGTATAGTGTATGTTGTACGTTGTACTCCTGACCTTTTTTCTGTATGGTTTTGATTGTACATTAAAAAGCAATGATTCACATTACACTTCTGACCTCTTCTCAGCATATTCTGATTCTTTGATATGAAGGGCTTATGGAGCTTCTATACTGTTCGCAAGTACGTCTCTTAGAGGCCCTCTTGGCTGATCCCTCTCCTAGGTCGATCGCTGTGTAAAGAGATCGCTTCTTAGAGTTCGAAAACAAAGAGTTGGAACTCTGCACTGCTGTCCCGTCGGTGTGCCCAGTCTCGACTGTAAAATGGGGAAGAAGGTATACCCCTTTACGGAGGACAGACAGCAGGACCTTTTTGCCCAGAGTATCAGCTTTACAGCCAATCAGCCCTTTTATCCTTGATCCATAGAAAAATACAGACAAATATTTTGATAGATCCAAACCAGGCATCCACTTTTACCACAGAGAAAACTCAGACCAAATAATGTGCCAGAGAAGTAATCCACTCTGGCCAGAGCACAACACATGTAAAAAACACACAATACTGACAAGAACATTAGATGACAAACACTCAACCTGTTTTTGGCTCACATATTTGTCATTGCTTATTCACAATCAAAGTAAAAATCTTAAGACCAACAAACACTAACTGTCTACTTTAAAAAGTATATGTTACTCCTGGCCCCTTTTCTGCATTGTCTATGCTGTGCATTAAACTCCTCTCTTTTCTTTCTATAGTCTATGTTACACTGTACATTATACTTTTGACCCATTCCCAGTATAGTGTATGTTGTACGTTGTACTCCTGACCTTTTTTCTGTATGGTTTTGATTGTACATTAAAAAGCAATGATTCACATTACACATCTGACCTCTTCTCAGCATATTCTGATTCTTTGATATGAAGGGCTTATGGAGCTTCTATACTGTTCGCAAGTACGTCTCTTAGAGGCCCTCTTGGCTGATCCCTCTCCTAGGTCGATCGCTGTGTAAAGAGATCGCTTCTTAGAGTTCGAAAACGAAGAGTTGGAACTCTGCACTGCTGTCCCGTCGGTGTGCCCAGTCTCGACTGTAAAATGGGGAAGAAGGTATACCCCTTTACGGAGGATAGACAGCAGGACCTTTTTGCCCGCAGTATCAGCTTTACAGCCAATCAGCCCTTTTATCCTTGATCCATAGAAAAATAGACAGACAAATATTTAGATAGATCCAAACCAGGCATCCGCTTTTACCACAGAGAAAACTCAGACCAAATAATGTGCCAGAGAAGTAATCCACTCTGGCCAGAGCACAACACATGTAAAAAACACACAATACTGACAAGAACATTAGATGACACATGTTCAACATGTTTTTGGCTCACATATTTTTCATTTCTTATTCACAATCAAAGTAAAAAACTTAAGACCGACAAAAACACTGTGTACTCTAAACAGTATATGTTACTCCTGGCCTCTTCTCTGCATTGCATATGCTTTGCATTAAACTCCTCTCTTTTCTTTCTATAGCCTATGTTACACTGTACATTATACTTTTGACCCAGTATAATGTATGTTGTACGTTGTACTCCTGACCTTTTTTCTGTATGGTTTTGATTGTACATTAAAAAGCAATGATTCACATTACACTTCTGACCTCTTCTCAGCATATTCTGATTCTTTGATATGAAGGGCTTATGGAGCTTCTATACTGTTCGCAAGTACGTCTCTTAGAGGCCCTCTTGGCTGATCCCTCTCCTAGGTCGATCGCTGTGTAAAGAGATCACTTCTTAGAGTTCGAAAACGAAGAGTTGGAACTCTGCACTGCTGTCCCGTCGGTGTGCCCAGTCTCGACTGTAAAATGGGGAAGAAGGTATACCCCTTTACGGAGGATAGACAGCAGGACCTTTTTGCCCGGAGTATCAGCTTTACAGCCAATCAGCCCTTTTATCCTTGATCCATAGAAAAATAGACAGACAAATATTTAGATAGATCCAAACCAGGCATCCGCTTTTACCACAGAGAAAACTCAGACCAAATAATGTGCCAGAGAAGTAATCTACTCTGGCCAGAGCACAACACATGTAAAAAACACACAATACTGACAAGAACATTAGATGACACATGCTCAACATGTTTTTGGCTCACATATTTTTCATTTCTTATTCACAATCAAAGTAAACAACTTAAGACCGACAAAAACACTAACTGTGTATTCTAAACAGTATATGTTACTCCAGGTCCCTTCTCTGCATTGTCTATGCTGTGCATTAAACTCCTCTCTTTTCTTTCTATAGTCTATGTTACACTGTACATTATACTTTTGACCCATTCTCTGTATACTGAATGTTGTACATTGTACTCCTGACCATTTTTCTGTATAGTCTTTATTGTACATTAAAAAGCTATGTTTCACATTACACTTCTGACCTCTTCTCAGCATATTCTGATTCTTTGATATGAAGGGCTTATGGAGCTTCTATACTGTTCGCAAGTACGTCTCTTAGAGGCCCTCTTGGCTGATCCCTCTCCTAGGTCGATCGCTGTGTAAAGAGATCGCTTCTTAGAGTTCGAAAACGAAGAGTTGGAACTCTGCACTGCTGTCCCGTCGGTGTGCCCAGTCTCGACTGTAAAATGGGGAAGAAGGTATACCCCTTTACGGAGGATAGACAGCAGGACCTTTTTGCCCGGAGTATCAGCTTTACAGCCAATCAGCCCTTTTATCCTTGATCCATAGAAAAATAGACAGACAAATATTTAGATAGATCCAAACCAGGCATCCGCTTTTACCACAGAGAAAACTCAGACCAAATAATGTGCCAGAGAAGTAATCTACTCTGGCCAGAGCACAACACATGTAAAAAACACACAATACTGACAAGAACATTAGATGACACATGCTCAACATGTTTTTGGCTCACATATTTTTCATTTCTTATTCACAATCAAAGTAAAAAATTTAAGACCGACAAAAACACTAACTGTGTATTCTAAACAGTATATGTTACTCCTGTTCCCTTCTCTGCATTGTCTATGCTGTGCATTAAACTCCTCTCTTTTCTTTCTATAGTCTATGTTACACTGTACATTATACTTTTGACCCATTCTCTGTATACTGAATGTTGTACATTGTACTCCTGACCATTTTTCTGTATAGTCTTTATTGTACATTAAAAAGCTATGTTTCACATTACACTTCTGACCTCTTCTCAGCATATTCTGATTCTTTGATATGAAGGGCTTATGGAGCTTCTATACTGTTCGCAAGTACGTCTCTTAGAGGCCCTCTTGGCTGATCCCTCTCCTAGGTCGATCGCTGTGTAAAGAGATCGCTTCTTAGAGTTCGAAAACGAAGAGTTGGAACTCTGCACTGCTGTCCCGTCGGTGTGCCCAGTCTCGACTGTAAAATGGGGAAGAAGGTATACCCCTTTACGGAGGATAGACAGCAGGACCTTTTTGCCCGCAGTATCAGCTTTACAGCCAATCAGCCCTTTTATCCTTGATCCATAGAAAAATAGACAGACAAATATTTAGATAGATCCAAACCAGGCATCCGCTTTTACCACAGAGAAAACTCAGACCAAATAATGTGCCAGAGAAGTAATCCACTCTGGCCAGAGCACAACACATGTAAAAAACACACAATACTGACAAGAACATTAGATGACACATGCTCAACATGTTTTTGGCTCACATATTTTTCATTGCTTATTCACAATCAAAGTAAAAAACTTAAGACCGATAAAAACATTAACTGTGTACTCTAAACAGTATATGTTACTCCTGGCCCCTTCTCTGCATTGCCTATGCTGTGCATTAAACTCCTCTCTTTTCTTTCTATAGTCTATGTTACACTGTACATTATACTTTTGACCCATTCTCTGTATACTGAATGTTGTACGTTGTACTCCTGACCATTTTTCTGTATAGTCTTTATTGTACATTAAAAAGCTATGTTTCACATTACACTTCTGACCTCTTCTCAGCATATTCTGATTCTTTGATATGAAGGGCTTATGGAGCTTCTATACTGTTCGCAAGTACGTCTCTTAGAGGCCCTCTTGGCTGATCCCTCTCCTAGGTCGATCGCTGTGTAAAGAGATCGCTTCTTAGAGTTCGAAAACGAAGAGTTGGAACTCTGCACTGCTGTCCCGTCGGTGTGCCCAGTCTCGACTGTAAAATGGGGAAGAAGGTATACCCCTTTACGGAGGATAGACAGCAGGACCTTTTTGCCCGGAGTATCAGCTTTACAGCCAATCAGCCCTTTTATCCTTGATCCATAGAAAAATAGACAGACAAATATTTAGATAGATCCAAACCAGGCATCCGCTTTTACCACAGAGAAAACTCAGACCAAATAATGTGCCAGAGAAGTAATCTACTCTGGCCAGAGCACAACACATGTAAAAAACACACAATACTGACAAGAACATTAGATGACACATGCTCAACATGTTTTTGGCTCACATATTTTTCATTTCTTATTCACAATCAAAGTAAAAAATTTAAGACCGACAAAAACACTAACTGTGTATTCTAAACAGTATATGTTACTCCTGGTCCCTTCTCTGCATTGTCTATGCTGTGCATTAAACTCCTCTCTTTTCTTTCTATAGTCTATGTTACACTGTACATTATACTTTTGACCCATTCTCTGTATACTGAATGTTGTACATTGTACTCCTGACCATTTTTCTGTATAGTCTTTATTGTACATTAAAAAGCTATGTTTCACATTACACTTCTGACCTCTTCTCAGCATATTCTGATTCTTTGATATGAAGGGCTTATGGAGCTTCTATACTGTTCGCAAGTACGTCTCTTAGAGGCCCTCTTGGCTGATCCCTCTCCTAGGTCGATCGCTGTGTAAAGAGATCGCTTCTTAGAGTTCGAAAACGAAGAGTTGGAACTCTGCACTGCTGTCCCGTCGGTGTGCCCAGTCTCGACTGTAAAATGGGGAAGAAGGTATACCCCTTTACGGAGGATAGACAGCAGGACCTTTTTGCCCGCAGTATCAGCTTTACAGCCAATCAGCCCTTTTATCCTTGATCCATAGAAAAATAGACAGACAAATATTTAGATAGATCCAAACCAGGCATCCGCTTTTACCACAGAGAAAACTCAGACCAAATAATGTGCCAGAGAAGTAATCCACTCTGGCCAGAGCACAACACATGTAAAAAACACACAATACTGACAAGAACATTAGATGACACATGCTCAACATGTTTTTGGCTCACATATTTTTCATTGCTTATTCACAATCAAAGTAAAAAACTTAAGACCGATAAAAACATTAACTGTGTACTCTAAACAGTATATGTTACTCCTGGCCCCTTCTCTGCATTGCCTATGCTGTGCATTAAACTCCTCTCTTTTCTTTCTATAGTCTATGTTACACTGTACATTATACTTTTGACCCATTCTCTGTATACTGAATGTTGTACGTTGTACTCCTGACCATTTTTCTGTATAGTCTTTATTGTACATTAAAAAGCTATGTTTCACATTACACTTCTGACCTCTTCTCAGCATATTCTGATTCTTTGATATGAAGGGCTTATGGAGCTTCTATACTGTTCGCAAGTACGTCTCTTAGAGGCCCTCTTGGCTGATCCCTCTCCTAGGTCGATCGCTGTGTAAAGAGATCGCTTCTTAGAGTTCGAAAACGAAGAGTTGGAACTCTGCACTGCTGTCCCGTCGGTGTGCCCAGTCTCGACTGTAAAATGGGGAAGAAGGTATACCCCTTTACGGAGGATAGACAGCAGGACCTTTTTGCCCGCAGTATCAGCTTTACAGCCAATCAGCCCTTTTATCCTTGATCCATAGAAAAATAGACAGACAAATATTTAGATAGATCCAAACCAGGCATCCGCTTTTACCACAGAGAAAACTCAGACCAAATAATGTGCCAGAGAAGTAATCCACTCTGGCCAGAGCACAACACATGTAAAAAACACACAATACTGACAAGAACATTAGATGACACATGCTCAACATGTTTTTGGCTCACATATTTTTCATTGCTTATTCACAATCAAAGTAAAAAACTTAAGACCGATAAAAACATTAACTGTGTACTCTAAACAGTATATGTTACTCCTGGCCCCTTCTCTGCATTGCCTATGCTGTGCATTAAACTCCTCTCTTTTCTTTCTATAGTCTATGTTACACTGTACATTATACTTTTGACCCATTCTCTGTATACTGAATGTTGTACGTTGTACTCCTGACCATTTTTCTGTATAGTCTTTATTGTACATTAAAAAGCTATGTTTCACATTACACTTCTGACCTCTTCTCAGCATATTCTGATTCTTTGATATGAAGGGCTTATGGAGCTTCTATACTGTTCGCAAGTACGTCTCTTAGAGGCCCTCTTGGCTGATCCCTCTCCTAGGTCGATCGCTGTGTAAAGAGATCGCTTCTTAGAGTTCGAAAACGAAGAGTTGGAACTCTGCACTGCTGTCCCGTCGGTGTGCCCAGTCTCGACTGTAAAATGGGGAAGAAGGTATACCCCTTTACGGAGGATAGACAGCAGGACCTTTTTGCCCGGAGTATCAGCTTTACAGCCAATCAGCCCTTTTATCCTTGATCCATAGAAAAATAGACAGACAAATATTTAGATAGATCCAAACCAGGCATCCGCTTTTACCACAGAGAAAACTCAGACCAAATAATGTGCCAGAGAAGTAATCTACTCTGGCCAGAGCACAACACATGTAAAAAACACACAATACTGACAAGAACATTAGATGACACATGCTCAACATGTTTTTGGCTCACATATTTTTCATTTCTTATTCACAATCAAAGTAAAAAATTTAAGACCGACAAAAACACTAACTGTGTATTCTAAACAGTATATGTTACTCCTGGTCCCTTCTCTGCATTGTCTATGCTGTGCATTAAACTCCTCTCTTTTCTTTCTATAGTCTATGTTACACTGTACATTCTACTTTTGACCCATTCTCTGTATACTGAATGTTGTACATTGTACTCCTGACCATTTTTCTGTATAGTCTTTATTGTACATTAAAAAGCTATGTTTCACATTACACTTCTGACCTCTTCTCAGCATATTCTGATTCTTTGATATGAAGGGCTTATGGAGCTTCTATACTGTTCGCAAGTACGTCTCTTAGAGGCCCTCTTGGCTGATCCCTCTCCTAGGTCGATCGCTGTGTAAAGAGATCGCTTCTTAGAGTTCGAAAACGAAGAGTTGGAACTCTGCACTGCTGTCCCGTCGGTGTGCCCAGTCTCGACTGTAAAATGGGGAAGAAGGTATACCCCTTTACGGAGGATAGACAGCAGGACCTTTTTGCCCGGAGTATCAGCTTTACAGCCAATCAGCCCTTTTATCCTTGATCCATAGAAAAATACAGACAAATATTTAGATAGATCCAAACCAGGCATCCGCTTTTACCACAGAGAAAACTCAGACCAAATAATGTGCCAGAGAAGTAATCTACTCTGGCCAGAGCACAACACATGTAAAAAACACACAATACTGACAAGAACATTAGATGACACATGCTCAACATGTTTTTGGCTCACATATTTTTCATTTCTTATTCACAATCAAAGTAAACAACTTAAGACCGACAAAAACACTAACTGTGTATTCTAAACAGTATATGTTACTCCTGGTCCCTTCTCTGCATTGTCTATGCTGTGCATTAAGCTCCTCTCTTTTCTTTCTATAGTCTATGTTACACTGTACATTCTACTTTTGACCCATTCTCTGTATACTGAATGTTGTACATTGTACTCCTGACCATTTTTCTGTATAGTCTTTATTGTACATTAAAAAGCTATGTTTCACATTACACTTCTGACCTCTTCTCAGCATATTCTGATTCTTTGATATGAAGGGCTTATGGAGCTTCTATACTGTTCGCAAGTACGTCTCTTAGAGGCCCTCTTGGCTGATCCCTCTCCTAGGTCGATCGCTGTGTAAAGAGATCGCTTCTTAGAGTTCGAAAACGAAGAGTTGGAACTCTGCACTGCTGTCCCGTCGGTGTGCCCAGTCTCGACTGTAAAATGGGGAAGAAGGTATACCCCTTTACGGAGGATAGACAGCAGGACCTTTTTGCCCGGAGTATCAGCTTTACAGCCAATCAGCCCTTTTATCCTTGATCCATAGAAAAATAGACAGACAAATATTTAGATAGATCCAAACCAGGCATCCGCTTTTACCACAGAGAAAACTCAGACCAAATAATGTGCCAGAGAAGTAATCTACTCTGGCCAGAGCACAACACATGTAAAAAACACACAATACTGACAAGAACATTAGATTACACATGCTCAACATGTTTTTGGCTCACATATTTTTCATTGCTTATTCACAATCAAAGTAAAAAACTTAAGACCGATAAAAACATTACCTGTGTACTCTAAACAGTATATGTTACTCCTGGCCCCTTCTCTGCATTGCCTATGCTGTGCATTAAACTCCTCTCTTTTCTTTCTATAGTCTATGTTACACTGTACATTATACTTTTGACCCATTCTCTGTATACTGAATGTTGTACGTTGTACTCCTGACCTTTTTTCTGTATGGTTTTGATTGTACATTAAAAAGCAATGATTCACATTACACATCTGACCTCTTCTCAGCATATTCTGATTCTTTGATATGAAGGGCTTATGGAGCTTCTATACTGTTCGCAAGTACGTCTCTTAGAGGCCCTCTTGGCTGATCCCTCTCCTAGGTCGATCGCTGTGTAAAGAGATCGCTTCTTAGAGTTCGAAAACGAAGAGTTGGAACTCTGCACTGCTGTCCCGTCTGTGTGCCCAGTCTCGACTGTAAAATGGGGAAGAAGGTATACCCCTTTACGGAGGATAGACAGCAGGACCTTTTTGCCCGGAGTATCAGCTTTACAGCCAATCAGCCCTTTTATCCTTGATCCATAGAAAAATAGACAGACAAATATTTAGATAGATCCAAACCAGGCATCCGCTTTTACCACAGAGAAAACTCAGACCAAATAATGTGCCAGAGAAGTAATCTACTCTGGCCAGAGCACAACACATGTAAAAAACACACAATACTGACAAGAACATTAGATGACACATGTTCAACATGTTTTTGGCTCACATATTTTTCATTTCTTATTCACAATCAAAGTAAAAAACTTAAGACCGACAAAAACACTGTGTACTCTAAACAGTATATGTTACTCCTGGCCCCTTCTCTGCATTGCATATGCTTTGCATTAAACTCCTCTCTTTTCTTTCTATAGTCTATGTTACACTGTACATTATACTTTTGACCCATTCCCTGTATAGTGTATGTTGTACGTTGTACTCCTGACCTTTTTTCTGTATGGTTTTGATTGTACATTAAAAAGCAATGATTCACATTACACTTCTGACCTCTTCTCAGCATATTCTGATTCTTTGATATGAAGGGCTTATGGAGCTTCTATACTGTTCGCAAGTACGTCTCTTAGAGGCCCTCTTGGCTGATCCCTCTCCTAGGTCGATCGCTGTGTAAAGAGATCGCTTCTTAGAGTTCGAAAACAAAGAGTTGGAACTCTGCACTGCTGTCCCGTCGGTGTGCCCAGTCTCGACTGTAAAATGGGGAAGAAGGTATACCCCTTTACGGAGGACAGACAGCAGGACCTTTTTGCCCAGAGTATCAGCTTTACAGCCAATCAGCCCTTTTATCCTTGATCCATAGAAAAATACAGACAAATATTTTGATAGATCCAAACCAGGCATCCACTTTTACCACAGAGAAAACTCAGACCAAATAATGTGCCAGAGAAGTAATCCACTCTGGCCAGAGCACAACACATGTAAAAAACACACAATACTGACAAGAACATTAGATGACAAACACTCAACCTGTTTTTGGCTCACATATTTGTCATTGCTTATTCACAATCAAAGTAAAAATCTTAAGACCAACAAACACTAACTGTCTACTTTAAAAAGTATATGTTACTCCTGGCCCCTTTTCTGCATTGTCTATGCTGTGCATTAAACTCCTCTCTTTTCTTTCTATAGTCTATGTTACACTGTACATTATACTTTTGACCCATTCCCAGTATAGTGTATGTTGTACGTTGTACTCCTGACCTTTTTTCTGTATGGTTTTGATTGTACATTAAAAAGCAATGATTCACATTACACATCTGACCTCTTCTCAGCATATTCTGATTCTTTGATATGAAGGGCTTATGGAGCTTCTATACTGTTCGCAAGTACGTCTCTTAGAGGCCCTCTTGGCTGATCCCTCTCCTAGGTCGATCGCTGTGTAAAGAGATCGCTTCTTAGAGTTCGAAAACGAAGAGTTGGAACTCTGCACTGCTGTCCCGTCGGTGTGCCCAGTCTCGACTGTAAAATGGGGAAGAAGGTATACCCCTTTACGGAGGATAGACAGCAGGACCTTTTTGCCCGCAGTATCAGCTTTACAGCCAATCAGCCCTTTTATCCTTGATCCATAGAAAAATAGACAGACAAATATTTAGATAGATCCAAACCAGGCATCCGCTTTTACCACAGAGAAAACTCAGACCAAATAATGTGCCAGAGAAGTAATCCACTCTGGCCAGAGCACAACACATGTAAAAAACACACAATACTGACAAGAACATTAGATGACACATGTTCAACATGTTTTTGGCTCACATATTTTTCATTTCTTATTCACAATCAAAGTAAAAAACTTAAGACCGACAAAAACACTGTGTACTCTAAACAGTATATGTTACTCCTGGCCTCTTCTCTGCATTGCATATGCTTTGCATTAAACTCCTCTCTTTTCTTTCTATAGCCTATGTTACACTGTACATTATACTTTTGACCCAGTATAATGTATGTTGTACGTTGTACTCCTGACCTTTTTTCTGTATGGTTTTGATTGTACATTAAAAAGCAATGATTCACATTACACTTCTGACCTCTTCTCAGCATATTCTGATTCTTTGATATGAAGGGCTTATGGAGCTTCTATACTGTTCGCAAGTACGTCTCTTAGAGGCCCTCTTGGCTGATCCCTCTCCTAGGTCGATCGCTGTGTAAAGAGATCACTTCTTAGAGTTCGAAAACGAAGAGTTGGAACTCTGCACTGCTGTCCCGTCGGTGTGCCCAGTCTCGACTGTAAAATGGGGAAGAAGGTATACCCCTTTACGGAGGATAGACAGCAGGACCTTTTTGCCCGGAGTATCAGCTTTACAGCCAATCAGCCCTTTTATCCTTGATCCATAGAAAAATAGACAGACAAATATTTAGATAGATCCAAACCAGGCATCCGCTTTTACCACAGAGAAAACTCAGACCAAATAATGTGCCAGAGAAGTAATCTACTCTGGCCAGAGCACAACACATGTAAAAAACACACAATACTGACAAGAACATTAGATGACACATGCTCAACATGTTTTTGGCTCACATATTTTTCATTTCTTATTCACAATCAAAGTAAACAACTTAAGACCGACAAAAACACTAACTGTGTATTCTAAACAGTATATGTTACTCCTGGTCCCTTCTCTGCATTGTCTATGCTGTGCATTAAACTCCTCTCTTTTCTTTCTATAGTCTATGTTACACTGTACATTATACTTTTGACCCATTCTCTGTATACTGAATGTTGTACATTGTACTCCTGACCATTTTTCTGTATAGTCTTTATTGTACATTAAAAAGCTATGTTTCACATTACACTTCTGACCTCTTCTCAGCATATTCTGATTCTTTGATATGAAGGGCTTATGGAGCTTCTATACTGTTCGCAAGTACGTCTCTTAGAGGCCCTCTTGGCTGATCCCTCTCCTAGGTCGATCGCTGTGTAAAGAGATCGCTTCTTAGAGTTCGAAAACGAAGAGTTGGAACTCTGCACTGCTGTCCCGTCGGTGTGCCCAGTCTCGACTGTAAAATGGGGAAGAAGGTATACCCCTTTACGGAGGATAGACAGCAGGACCTTTTTGCCCGGAGTATCAGCTTTACAGCCAATCAGCCCTTTTATCCTTGATCCATAGAAAAATAGACAGACAAATATTTAGATAGATCCAAACCAGGCATCCGCTTTTACCACAGAGAAAACTCAGACCAAATAATGTGCCAGAGAAGTAATCTACTCTGGCCAGAGCACAACACATGTAAAAAACACACAATACTGACAAGAACATTAGATGACACATGCTCAACATGTTTTTGGCTCACATATTTTTCATTTCTTATTCACAATCAAAGTAAAAAATTTAAGACCGACAAAAACACTAACTGTGTATTCTAAACAGTATATGTTACTCCTGTTCCCTTCTCTGCATTGTCTATGCTGTGCATTAAACTCCTCTCTTTTCTTTCTATAGTCTATGTTACACTGTACATTATACTTTTGACCCATTCTCTGTATACTGAATGTTGTACATTGTACTCCTGACCATTTTTCTGTATAGTCTTTATTGTACATTAAAAAGCTATGTTTCACATTACACTTCTGACCTCTTCTCAGCATATTCTGATTCTTTGATATGAAGGGCTTATGGAGCTTCTATACTGTTCGCAAGTACGTCTCTTAGAGGCCCTCTTGGCTGATCCCTCTCCTAGGTCGATCGCTGTGTAAAGAGATCGCTTCTTAGAGTTCGAAAACGAAGAGTTGGAACTCTGCACTGCTGTCCCGTCGGTGTGCCCAGTCTCGACTGTAAAATGGGGAAGAAGGTATACCCCTTTACGGAGGATAGACAGCAGGACCTTTTTGCCCGCAGTATCAGCTTTACAGCCAATCAGCCCTTTTATCCTTGATCCATAGAAAAATAGACAGACAAATATTTAGATAGATCCAAACCAGGCATCCGCTTTTACCACAGAGAAAACTCAGACCAAATAATGTGCCAGAGAAGTAATCCACTCTGGCCAGAGCACAACACATGTAAAAAACACACAATACTGACAAGAACATTAGATGACACATGCTCAACATGTTTTTGGCTCACATATTTTTCATTGCTTATTCACAATCAAAGTAAAAAACTTAAGACCGATAAAAACATTAACTGTGTACTCTAAACAGTATATGTTACTCCTGGCCCCTTCTCTGCATTGCCTATGCTGTGCATTAAACTCCTCTCTTTTCTTTCTATAGTCTATGTTACACTGTACATTATACTTTTGACCCATTCTCTATATACTGAATGTTGTACGTTGTACTCCTGACCATTTTTCTGTATAGTCTTTATTGTACATTAAAAAGCTATGTTTCACATTACACTTCTGACCTCTTCTCAGCATATTCTGATTCTTTGATATGAAGGGCTTATGGAGCTTCTATACTGTTCGCAAGTACGTCTCTTAGAGGCCCTCTTGGCTGATCCCTCTCCTAGGTCGATCGCTGTGTAAAGAGATCGCTTCTTAGAGTTCGAAAACGAAGAGTTGGAACTCTGCACTGCTGTCCCGTCGGTGTGCCCAGTCTCGACTGTAAAATGGGGAAGAAGGTATACCCCTTTACGGAGGATAGACAGCAGGACCTTTTTGCCCGGAGTATCAGCTTTACAGCCAATCAGCCCTTTTATCCTTGATCCATAGAAAAATAGACAGACAAATATTTAGATAGATCCAAACCAGGCATCCGCTTTTACCACAGAGAAAACTCAGACCAAATAATGTGCCAGAGAAGTAATCTACTCTGGCCAGAGCACAACACATGTAAAAAACACACAATACTGACAAGAACATTAGATGACACATGCTCAACATGTTTTTGGCTCACATATTTTTCATTTCTTATTCACAATCAAAGTAAAAAATTTAAGACCGACAAAAACACTAACTGTGTATTCTAAACAGTATATGTTACTCCTGGTCCCTTCTCTGCATTGTCTATGCTGTGCATTAAACTCCTCTCTTTTCTTTCTATAGTCTATGTTACACTGTACATTATACTTTTGACCCATTCTCTGTATACTGAATGTTGTACATTGTACTCCTGACCATTTTTCTGTATAGTCTTTATTGTACATTAAAAAGCTATGTTTCACATTACACTTCTGACCTCTTCTCAGCATATTCTGATTCTTTGATATGAAGGGCTTATGGAGCTTCTATACTGTTCGCAAGTACGTCTCTTAGAGGCCCTCTTGGCTGATCCCTCTCCTAGGTCGATCGCTGTGTAAAGAGATCGCTTCTTAGAGTTCGAAAACGAAGAGTTGGAACTCTGCACTGCTGTCCCGTCGGTGTGCCCAGTCTCGACTGTAAAATGGGGAAGAAGGTATACCCCTTTACGGAGGATAGACAGCAGGACCTTTTTGCCCGCAGTATCAGCTTTACAGCCAATCAGCCCTTTTATCCTTGATCCATAGAAAAATAGACAGACAAATATTTAGATAGATCCAAACCAGGCATCCGCTTTTACCACAGAGAAAACTCAGACCAAATAATGTGCCAGAGAAGTAATCCACTCTGGCCAGAGCACAACACATGTAAAAAACACACAATACTGACAAGAACATTAGATGACACATGCTCAACATGTTTTTGGCTCACATATTTTTCATTGCTTATTCACAATCAAAGTAAAAAACTTAAGACCGATAAAAACATTAACTGTGTACTCTAAACAGTATATGTTACTCCTGGCCCCTTCTCTGCATTGCCTATGCTGTGCATTAAACTCCTCTCTTTTCTTTCTATAGTCTATGTTACACTGTACATTATACTTTTGACCCATTCTCTGTATACTGAATGTTGTACGTTGTACTCCTGACCATTTTTCTGTATAGTCTTTATTGTACATTAAAAAGCTATGTTTCACATTACACTTCTGACCTCTTCTCAGCATATTCTGATTCTTTGATATGAAGGGCTTATGGAGCTTCTATACTGTTCGCAAGTACGTCTCTTAGAGGCCCTCTTGGCTGATCCCTCTCCTAGGTCGATCGCTGTGTAAAGAGATCGCTTCTTAGAGTTCGAAAACGAAGAGTTGGAACTCTGCACTGCTGTCCCGTCGGTGTGCCCAGTCTCGACTGTAAAATGGGGAAGAAGGTATACCCCTTTACGGAGGATAGACAGCAGGACCTTTTTGCCCGGAGTATCAGCTTTACAGCCAATCAGCCCTTTTATCCTTGATCCATAGAAAAATAGACAGACAAATATTTAGATAGATCCAAACCAGGCATCCGCTTTTACCACAGAGAAAACTCAGACCAAATAATGTGCCAGAGAAGTAATCTACTCTGGCCAGAGCACAACACATGTAAAAAACACACAATACTGACAAGAACATTAGATGACACATGCTCAACATGTTTTTGGCTCACATATTTTTCATTTCTTATTCACAATCAAAGTAAAAAATTTAAGACCGACAAAAACACTAACTGTGTATTCTAAACAGTATATGTTACTCCTGGTCCCTTCTCTGCATTGTCTATGCTGTGCATTAAACTCCTCTCTTTTCTTTCTATAGTCTATGTTACACTGTACATTCTACTTTTGACCCATTCTCTGTATACTGAATGTTGTACATTGTACTCCTGACCATTTTTCTGTATAGTCTTTATTGTACATTAAAAAGCTATGTTTCACATTACACTTCTGACCTCTTCTCAGCATATTCTGATTCTTTGATATGAAGGGCTTATGGAGCTTCTATACTGTTCGCAAGTACGTCTCTTAGAGGCCCTCTTGGCTGATCCCTCTCCTAGGTCGATCGCTGTGTAAAGAGATCGCTTCTTAGAGTTCGAAAACGAAGAGTTGGAACTCTGCACTGCTGTCCCGTCGGTGTGCCCAGTCTCGACTGTAAAATGGGGAAGAAGGTATACCCCTTTACGGAGGATAGACAGCAGGACCTTTTTGCCCGGAGTATCAGCTTTACAGCCAATCAGCCCTTTTATCCTTGATCCATAGAAAAATACAGACAAATATTTAGATAGATCCAAACCAGGCATCCGCTTTTACCACAGAGAAAACTCAGACCAAATAATGTGCCAGAGAAGTAATCTACTCTGGCCAGAGCACAACACATGTAAAAAACACACAATACTGACAAGAACATTAGATGACACATGCTCAACATGTTTTTGGCTCACATATTTTTCATTTCTTATTCACAATCAAAGTAAACAACTTAAGACCGACAAAAACACTAACTGTGTATTCTAAACAGTATATGTTACTCCTGGTCCCTTCTCTGCATTGTCTATGCTGTGCATTAAGCTCCTCTCTTTTCTTTCTATAGTCTATGTTACACTGTACATTATACTTTTGACCCATTCTCTGTATACTGAATGTTGTACATTGTACTCCTGACCATTTTTCTGTATAGTCTTTATTGTACATTAAAAAGCTATGTTTCACATTACACTTCTGACCTCTTCTCAGCATATTCTGATTCTTTGATATGAAGGGCTTATGGAGCTTCTATACTGTTCGCAAGTACGTCTCTTAGAGGCCCTCTTGGCTGATCCCTCTCCTAGGTCGATCGCTGTGTAAAGAGATCGCTTCTTAGAGTTCGAAAACGAAGAGTTGGAACTCTGCACTGCTGTCCCGTCGGTGTGCCCAGTCTCGACTGTAAAATGGGGAAGAAGGTATACCCCTTTACGGAGGATAGACAGCAGGACCTTTTTGCCCGGAGTATCAGCTTTACAGCCAATCAGCCCTTTTATCCTTGATCCATAGAAAAATAGACAGACAAATATTTAGATAGATCCAAACCAGGCATCCGCTTTTACCACAGAGAAAACTCAGACCAAATAATGTGCCAGAGAAGTAATCTACTCTGGCCAGAGCACAACACATGTAAAAAACACACAATACTGACAAGAACATTAGATTACACATGCTCAACATGTTTTTGGCTCACATATTTTTCATTGCTTATTCACAATCAAAGTAAAAAACTTAAGACCGATAAAAACATTACCTGTGTACTCTAAACAGTATATGTTACTCCTGGCCCCTTCTCTGCATTGCCTATGCTGTGCATTAAACTCCTCTCTTTTCTTTCTATAGTCTATGTTACACTGTACATTATACTTTTGACCCATTCTCTGTATACTGAATGTTGTACGTTGTACTCCTGACCTTTTTTCTGTATGGTTTTGATTGTACATTAAAAAGCAATGATTCACATTACACATCTGACCTCTTCTCAGCATATTCTGATTCTTTGATATGAAGGGCTTATGGAGCTTCTATACTGTTCGCAAGTACGTCTCTTAGAGGCCCTCTTGGCTGATCCCTCTCCTAGGTCGATCGCTGTGTAAAGAGATCGCTTCTTAGAGTTCGAAAACGAAGAGTTGGAACTCTGCACTGCTGTCCCGTCGGTGTGCCCAGTCTCGACTGTAAAATGGGGAAGAAGGTATACCCCTTTACGGAGGATAGACAGCAGGACCTTTTTGCCCGGAGTATCAGCTTTACAGCCAATCAGCCCTTTTATCCTTGATCCATAGAAAAATAGACAGACAAATATTTAGATAGATCCAAACCAGGCATCCGCTTTTACCACAGAGAAAACTCAGACCAAATAATGTGCCAGAGAAGTAATCTACTCTGGCCAGAGCACAACACATGTAAAAAACACACAATACTGACAAGAACATTAGATGACACATATTCAACATGTTTTTGGCTCACATATTTTTCATTTCTTATTCACAATCAAAGTAAAAAACTTAAGACCGACAAAAACACTGTGTACTCTAAACAGTATATGTTACTCCTGGCCCCTTCTCTGCATTGCATATGCTTTGCATTAAACTCCTCTCTTTTCTTTCTATAGCCTATGTTACACTGTACATTATACTTTTGACCCATTCCCAGTATAGTGTATGTTGTACGTTGTACTCCAGACCTTTTTTCTGTATGGTTTTGATTGTACATTAAAAAGCAATGATTCACATTACACTTCTGACCTCTTCTCAGCATATTCTGATTCTTTGATATGAAGGGCTTATGGAGCTTCTATACTGTTCGCAAGTACGTCTCTTAGAGGCCCTCTTGGCTGATCCCTCTCCTAGGTCGATCGCTGTGTAAAGAGATCGCTTCTTAGAGTTCGAAAACGAAGAGTTGGAACTCTGCACTGCTGTCCCGTCGGTGTGCCCAGTCTCGACTGTAAAATGGGGAAGAAGGTATACCCCTTTACGGAGGATAGACAGCAGGACCTTTTTGCCCGGAGTATCAGCTTTACAGCCAATCAGCCCTTTTATCCTTGATCCATAGAAAAATAGACAGACAAATATTTAGATAGATCCAAACCAGGCATCCGCTTTTACCACAGAGAAAACTCAGACCAAATAATGTGCCAGAGAAGTAATCTACTCTGGCCAGAGCACAACACATGTAAAAAAACACACAATACTGACAAGAACATTAAATGACACATGCTCAACATGTTTTTGGCTCACATATTTTTCATTTCTTATTCACAATCAAAGTAAACAACTTAAGACCGACAAAAACACTGTGTACTCTAAACAGTATATGTTACTCCTGGCCCCTTCTCTGCATTGCATATGCTTTGCATTAAACTCCTCTCTTTTCTTTCTATAGCCTATGTTACACTGTACATTATACTTTTGACCCATTCCCAGTATAGTGTATGTTGTACGTTGTACTCCAGACCTTTTTTCTATATGGTTTTGATTGTACATTAAAAAGCAATGATTCACATTACACTTCTGACCTCTTCTCAGCATATTCTGATTCTTTGATATGAAGGGCTTATGGAGCTTCTATACTGTTCGCAAGTACGTCTCTTAGAGGCCCTCTTGGCTGATCCCTCTCCTAGGTCGATCGCTGTGTAAAGAGATCGCTTCTTAGAGTTCGAAAACGAAGAGTTGGAACTCTGCACTGCTGTCCCGTCGGTGTGCCCAGTCTCGACTGTAAAATGGGGAAGAAGGTATACCCCTTTACGGAGGATAGACAGCAGGACCTTTTTGCCCGGAGTATCAGCTTTACAGCCAATCAGCCCTTTTATCCTTGATCCATAGAAAAATAGACAGACAAATATTTAGATAGATCCAAACCAGGCATCCGCTTTTACCACAGAGAAAACTCAGACCAAATAATGTGCCAGAGAAGTAATCTACTCTGGCCAGAGCACAACACATGTAAAAAACACACAATACTGACAAGAACATTAGATGACACATGCTCAACATGTTTTTGGCTCACATATTTTTCATTTCTTATTCACAATCAAAGTAAAAAATTTAAGACCGACAAAAACACTAACTGTGTATTCTAAACAGTATATGTTACTCCTGGTCCCTTCTCTGCATTGTCTATGCTGTGCATTAAACTCCTCTCTTTTCTTTCTATAGTCTATGTTACACTGTACATTATACTTTTGACCCATTCTCTGTATACTGAATGTTGTACATTGTACTCCTGACCATTTTTCTGTATAGTCTTTATTGTACATTAAAAAGCTATGTTTCACATTACACTTCTGACCTCTTCTCAGCATATTCTGATTCTTTGATATGAAGGGCTTATGGAGCTTCTATACTGTTCGCAAGTACGTCTCTTAGAGGCCCTCTTGGCTGATCCCTCTCCTAGGTCGATCGCTGTGTAAAGAGATCGCTTCTTAGAGTTCGAAAACGAAGAGTTGGAACTCTGCACTGCTGTCCCGTCGGTGTGCCCAGTCTCGACTGTAAAATGGGGAAGAAGGTATACCCCTTTACGGAGGATAGACAGCAGGACCTTTTTGCCCGCAGTATCAGCTTTACAGCCAATCAGCCCTTTTATCCTTGATCCATAGAAAAATAGACAGACAAATATTTAGATAGATCCAAACCAGGCATCCGCTTTTACCACAGAGAAAACTCAGACCAAATAATGTGCCAGAGAAGTAATCCACTCTGGCCAGAGCACAACACATGTAAAAAACACACAATACTGACAAGAACATTAGATGACACATGCTCAACATGTTTTTGGCTCACATATTTTTCATTGCTTATTCACAATCAAAGTAAAAAACTTAAGACCGATAAAAACATTAACTGTGTACTCTAAACAGTATATGTTACTCCTGGCCCCTTCTCTGCATTGTCTATGCTGTGCATTAAACTCCTCTCTTTTCTTTCTATAGTCTATGTTACACTGTACATTATACTTTTGACCCATTCTCTGTATACTGAATGTTGTACGTTGTACTCCTGACCATTTTTCTGTATAGTCTTTATTGTACATTAAAAAGCTATGTTTCACATTACACTTCTGACCTCTTCTCAGCATATTCTGATTCTTTGATATGAAGGGCTTATGGAGCTTCTATACTGTTCGCAAGTACGTCTCTTAGAGGCCCTCTTGGCTGATCCCTCTCCTAGGTCGATCGCTGTGTAAAGAGATCGCTTCTTAGAGTTCGAAAACGAAGAGTTGGAACTCTGCACTGCTGTCCCGTCGGTGTGCCCAGTCTCGACTGTAAAATGGGGAAGAAGGTATACCCCTTTACGGAGGATAGACAGCAGGACCTTTTTGCCCGCAGTATCAGCTTTACAGCCAATCAGCCCTTTTATCCTTGATCCATAGAAAAATAGACAGACAAATATTTAGATAGATCCAAACCAGGCATCCGCTTTTACCACAGAGAAAACTCAGACCAAATAATGTGCCAGAGAAGTAATCCACTCTGGCCAGAGCACAACACATGTAAAAAACACACAATACTGACAAGAACATTAGATGACACATGCTCAACATGTTTTTGGCTCACATATTTTTCATTGCTTATTCACAATCAAAGTAAAAAACTTAAGACCGATAAAAACATTAACTGTGTACTCTAAACAGTATATGTTACTCCTGGCCCCTTCTCTGCATTGCCTATGCTGTGCATTAAACTCCTCTCTTTTCTTTCTATAGTCTATGTTACACTGTACATTATACTTTTGACCCATTCTCTGTATACTGAATGTTGTACGTTGTACTCCTGACCATTTTTCTGTATAGTCTTTATTGTACATTAAAAAGCTATGTTTCACATTACACTTCTGACCTCTTCTCAGCATATTCTGATTCTTTGATATGAAGGGCTTATGGAGCTTCTATACTGTTCGCAAGTACGTCTCTTAGAGGCCCTCTTGGCTGATCCCTCTCCTAGGTCGATCGCTGTGTAAAGAGATCGCTTCTTAGAGTTCGAAAACGAAGAGTTGGAACTCTGCACTGCTGTCCCGTCGGTGTGCCCAGTCTCGACTGTAAAATGGGGAAGAAGGTATACCCCTTTACGGAGGATAGACAGCAGGACCTTTTTGCCCGGAGTATCAGCTTTACAGCCAATCAGCCCTTTTATCCTTGATCCATAGAAAAATAGACAGACAAATATTTAGATAGATCCAAACCAGGCATCCGCTTTTACCACAGAGAAAACTCAGACCAAATAATGTGCCAGAGAAGTAATCTACTCTGGCCAGAGCACAACACATGTAAAAAACACACAATACTGACAAGAACATTAGATGACACATGCTCAACATGTTTTTGGCTCACATATTTTTCATTTCTTATTCACAATCAAAGTAAAAAATTTAAGACCGACAAAAACACTAACTGTGTATTCTAAACAGTATATGTTACTCCTGGTCCCTTCTCTGCATTGTCTATGCTGTGCATTAAACTCCTCTCTTTTCTTTCTATAGTCTATGTTACACTGTACATTCTACTTTTGACCCATTCTCTGTATACTGAATGTTGTACATTGTACTCCTGACCATTTTTCTGTATAGTCTTTATTGTACATTAAAAAGCTATGTTTCACATTACACTTCTGACCTCTTCTCAGCATATTCTGATTCTTTGATATGAAGGGCTTATGGAGCTTCTATACTGTTCGCAAGTACGTCTCTTAGAGGCCCTCTTGGCTGATCCCTCTCCTAGGTCGATCGCTGTGTAAAGAGATCGCTTCTTAGAGTTCGAAAACGAAGAGTTGGAACTCTGCACTGCTGTCCCGTCGGTGTGCCCAGTCTCGACTGTAAAATGGGGAAGAAGGTATACCCCTTTACGGAGGATAGACAGCAGGACCTTTTTGCCCGGAGTATCAGCTTTACAGCCAATCAGCCCTTTTATCCTTGATCCATAGAAAAATACAGACAAATATTTAGATAGATCCAAACCAGGCATCCGCTTTTACCACAGAGAAAACTCAGACCAAATAATGTGCCAGAGAAGTAATCTACTCTGGCCAGAGCACAACACATGTAAAAAACACACAATACTGACAAGAACATTAGATGACACATGCTCAACATGTTTTTGGCTCACATATTTTTCATTTCTTATTCACAATCAAAGTAAACAACTTAAGACCGACAAAAACACTAACTGTGTATTCTAAACAGTATATGTTACTCCTGGTCCCTTCTCTGCATTGTCTATGCTGTGCATTAAGCTCCTCTCTTTTCTTTCTATAGTCTATGTTACACTGTACATTATACTTTTGACCCATTCTCTGTATACTGAATGTTGTACATTGTACTCCTGACCATTTTTCTGTATAGTCTTTATTGTACATTAAAAAGCTATGTTTCACATTACACTTCTGACCTCTTCTCAGCATATTCTGATTCTTTGATATGAAGGGCTTATGGAGCTTCTATACTGTTCGCAAGTACGTCTCTTAGAGGCCCTCTTGGCTGATCCCTCTCCTAGGTCGATCGCTGTGTAAAGAGATCGCTTCTTAGAGTTCGAAAACGAAGAGTTGGAACTCTGCACTGCTGTCCCGTCGGTGTGCCCAGTCTCGACTGTAAAATGGGGAAGAAGGTATACCCCTTTACGGAGGATAGACAGCAGGACCTTTTTGCCCGGAGTATCAGCTTTACAGCCAATCAGCCCTTTTATCCTTGATCCATAGAAAAATAGACAGACAAATATTTAGATAGATCCAAACCAGGCATCCGCTTTTACCACAGAGAAAACTCAGACCAAATAATGTGCCAGAGAAGTAATCTACTCTGGCCAGAGCACAACACATGTAAAAAACACACAATACTGACAAGAACATTAGATTACACATGCTCAACATGTTTTTGGCTCACATATTTTTCATTGCTTATTCACAATCAAAGTAAAAAACTTAAGACCGATAAAAACATTACCTGTGTACTCTAAACAGTATATGTTACTCCTGGCCCCTTCTCTGCATTGCCTATGCTGTGCATTAAACTCCTCTCTTTTCTTTCTATAGTCTATGTTACACTGTACATTATACTTTTGACCCATTCTCTGTATACTGAATGTTGTACGTTGTACTCCTGACCTTTTTTCTGTATGGTTTTGATTGTACATTAAAAAGCAATGATTCACATTACACATCTGACCTCTTCTCAGCATATTCTGATTCTTTGATATGAAGGGCTTATGGAGCTTCTATACTGTTCGCAAGTACGTCTCTTAGAGGCCCTCTTGGCTGATCCCTCTCCTAGGTCGATCGCTGTGTAAAGAGATCGCTTCTTAGAGTTCGAAAACGAAGAGTTGGAACTCTGCACTGCTGTCCCGTCTGTGTGCCCAGTCTCGACTGTAAAATGGGGAAGAAGGTATACCCCTTTACGGAGGATAGACAGCAGGACCTTTTTGCCCGGAGTATCAGCTTTACAGCCAATCAGCCCTTTTATCCTTGATCCATAGAAAAATAGACAGACAAATATTTAGATAGATCCAAACCAGGCATCCGCTTTTACCACAGAGAAAACTCAGACCAAATAATCTGCCAGAGAAGTAATCTACTCTGGCCAGAGCACAACACATGTAAAAAACACACAATACTGACAAGAACATTAGATGACACATGTTCAACATGTTTTTGGCTCACATATTTTTCATTTCTTATTCACAATCAAAGTAAAAAACTTAAGACCGACAAAAACACTGTGTACTCTAAACAGTATATGTTACTCCTGGCCCCTTCTCTGCATTGCATATGCTTTGCATTAAACTCCTCTCTTTTCTTTCTATAGCCTATGTTACACTGTACATTATACTTTTGACCCATTCCCAGTATAGTGTATGTTGTACGTTGTACTCCAGACCTTTTTTCTGTATGGTTTTGATTGTACATTAAAAAGCAATGATTCACATTACACTTCTGACCTCTTCTCAGCATATTCTGATTCTTTGATATGAAGGGCTTATGGAGCTTCTATACTGTTCGCAAGTACGTCTCTTAGAGGCCCTCTTGGCTGATCCCTCTCCTAGGTCGATCGCTGTGTAAAGAGATCGCTTCTTAGAGTTCGAAAACGAAGAGTTGGAACTCTGCACTGCTGTCCCGTCGGTGTGCCCAGTCTCGACTGTAAAATGGGGAAGAAGGTATACCCCTTTACGGAGGATAGACAGCAGGACCTTTTTGCCCGGAGTATCAGCTTTACAGCCAATCAGCCCTTTTATCCTTGATCCATAGAAAAATAGACAGACAAATATTTAGATAGATCCAAACCAGGCATCCGCTTTTACCACAGAGAAAACTCAGACCAAATAATGTGCCAGAGAAGTAATCTACTCTGGCCAGAGCACAACACATGTAAAAAAACACACAATACTGACAAGAACATTAAATGACACATGCTCAACATGTTTTTGGCTCACATATTTTTCATTTCTTATTCACAATCAAAGTAAACAACTTAAGACCGACAAAAACACTGTGTACTCTAAACAGTATATGTTACTCCTGGCCCCTTCTCTGCATTGCATATGCTTTGCATTAAACTCCTCTCTTTTCTTTCTATAGCCTATGTTACACTGTACATTATACTTTTGACCCATTCCCAGTATAGTGTATGTTGTACGTTGTACTCCAGACCTTTTTTCTATATGGTTTTGATTGTACATTAAAAAGCAATGATTCACATTACACTTCTGACCTCTTCTCAGCATATTCTGATTCTTTGATATGAAGGGCTTATGGAGCTTCTATACTGTTCGCAAGTACGTCTCTTAGAGGCCCTCTTGGCTGATCCCTCTCCTAGGTCGATCGCTGTGTAAAGAGATCGCTTCTTAGAGTTCGAAAACGAAGAGTTGGAACTCTGCACTGCTGTCCCGTCGGTGTGCCCAGTCTCGACTGTAAAATGGGGAAGAAGGTATACCCCTTTACGGAGGATAGACAGCAGGACCTTTTTGCCCGGAGTATCAGCTTTACAGCCAATCAGCCCTTTTATCCTTGATCCATAGAAAAATAGACAGACAAATATTTAGATAGATCCAAACCAGGCATCCGCTTTTACCACAGAGAAAACTCAGACCAAATAATGTGCCAGAGAAGTAATCTACTCTGGCCAGAGCACAACACATGTAAAAAACACACAATACTGACAAGAACATTAGATGACACATGCTCAACATGTTTTTGGCTCACATATTTTTCATTTCTTATTCACAATCAAAGTAAAAAATTTAAGACCGACAAAAACACTAACTGTGTATTCTAAACAGTATATGTTACTCCTGGTCCCTTCTCTGCATTGTCTATGCTGTGCATTAAACTCCTCTCTTTTCTTTCTATAGTCTATGTTACACTGTACATTCTACTTTTGACCCATTCTCTGTATACTGAATGTTGTACATTGTACTCCTGACCATTTTTCTGTATAGTCTTTATTGTACATTAAAAAGCTATGTTTCACATTACACTTCTGACCTCTTCTCAGCATATTCTGATTCTTTGATATGAAGGGCTTATGGAGCTTCTATACTGTTCGCAAGTACGTCTCTTAGAGGCCCTCTTGGCTGATCCCTCTCCTAGGTCGATCGCTGTGTAAAGAGATCGCTTCTTAGAGTTCGAAAACGAAGAGTTGGAACTCTGCACTGCTGTCCCGTCGGTGTGCCCAGTCTCGACTGTAAAATGGGGAAGAAGGTATACCCCTTTACGGAGGATAGACAGCAGGACCTTTTTGCCCGGAGTATCAGCTTTACAGCCAATCAGCCCTTTTATCCTTGATCCATAGAAAAATAGACAGACAAATATTTAGATAGATCCAAACCAGGCATCCGCTTTTACCACAGAGAAAACTCAGACCAAATAATGTGCCAGAGAAGTAATCTACTCTGGCCAGAGCATAACACATGTAAAAAACACACAATACTGACAAGAACATTAGATGACACATGCTCAACATGTTTTTGGCTCACATATTTTTCATTTCTTATTCACAATCAAAGTAAACAACTTAAGACCGACAAAAACACTAACTGTGTATTCTAAACAGTATATGTTACTCCTGGTCCCTTCTCTGCATTGTCTATGCTGTGCATTAAGCTCCTCTCTTTTCTTTCTATAGTCTATGTTACACTGTACATTATACTTTTGACCCATTCTCTGTATACTGAATGTTGTACATTGTACTCCTGACCATTTTTCTGTATAGTCTTTATTGTACATTAAAAAGCTATGTTTCACATTACACTTCTGACCTCTTCTCAGCATATTCTGATTCTTTGATATGAAGGGCTTATGGAGCTTCTATACTGTTCGCAAGTACGTCTCTTAGAGGCCCTCTTGGCTGATCCCTCTCCTAGGTCGATCGCTGTGTAAAGAGATCGCTTCTTAGAGTTCGAAAACGAAGAGTTGGAACTCTGCACTGCTGTCCCGTCGGTGTGCCCAGTCTCGACTGTAAAATGGGGAAGAAGGTATACCCCTTTACGGAGGATAGACAGCAGGACCTTTTTGCCCGGAGTATCAGCTTTACAGCCAATCAGCCCTTTTATCCTTGATCCATAGAAAAATAGACAGACAAATATTTAGATAGATCCAAACCAGGCATCCGCTTTTACCACAGAGAAAACTCAGACCAAATAATGTGCCAGAGAAGTAATCTACTCTGGCCAGAGCACAACACATGTAAAAAACACACAATACTGACAAGAACATTAGATTACACATGCTCAACATGTTTTTGGCTCACATATTTTTCATTGCTTATTCACAATCAAAGTAAAAAACTTAAGACCGATAAAAACATTACCTGTGTACTCTAAACAGTATATGTTACTCCTGGCCCCTTCTCTGCATTGCCTATGCTGTGCATTAAACTCCTCTCTTTTCTTTCTATAGTCTATGTTACACTGTACATTATACTTTTGACCCATTCTCTGTATACTGAATGTTGTACGTTGTACTCCTGACCTTTTTTCTGTATGGTTTTGATTGTACATTAAAAAGCAATGATTCACATTACACATCTGACCTCTTCTCAGCATATTCTGATTCTTTGATATGAAGGGCTTATGGAGCTTCTATACTGTTCGCAAGTACGTCTCTTAGAGGCCCTCTTGGCTGATCCCTCTCCTAGGTCGATCGCTGTGTAAAGAGATCGCTTCTTAGAGTTCGAAAACGAAGAGTTGGAACTCTGCACTGCTGTCCCGTCGGTGTGCCCAGTCTCGACTGTAAAATGGGGAAGAAGGTATACCCCTTTACGGAGGATAGACAGCAGGACCTTTTTGCCCGGAGTATCAGCTTTACAGCCAATCAGCCCTTTTATCCTTGATCCATAGAAAAATAGACAGACAAATATTTAGATAGATCCAAACCAGGCATCCGCTTTTACCACAGAGAAAACTCAGACCAAATAATGTGCCAGAGAAGTAATCTACTCTGGCCAGAGCACAACACATGTAAAAAACACACAATACTGACAAGAACATTACATGACACATGCTCAACATGTTTTTGGCTCACATATTTTTCATTTCTTATTCACAATCAAAGTAAACAACTTAAGACCGACAAAAACACTAACTGTGTATTCTAAACAGTATATGTTACTCCTGGTCCCTTCTCTGCATTGTCTATGCTGTGCATTAAGCTCCTCTCTTTTCTTTCTATAGTCTATGTTACACTGTACATTATACTTTTGACCCATTCTCTGTATACTGAATGTTGTACATTGTACTCCTGACCATTTTTCTGTATAGTCTTTATTGTACATTAAAAAGCTATGTTTCACATTACACTTCTGACCTCTTCTCAGCATATTCTGATTCTTTGATATGAAGGGCTTATGGAGCTTCTATACTGTTCGCAAGTACGTCTCTTAGAGGCCCTCTTGGCTGATCCCTCTCCTAGGTCGATCGCTGTGTAAAGAGATCGCTTCTTAGAGTTCGAAAACATAGAGTTGGAACTCTGCACTGCTGTCCCGTCGGTGTGCCCAGTCTCGACTGTAAAATGGGGAAGAAGGTATACCCCTTTACGGAGGATAGACAGCAGGACCTTTTTGCCCGGAGTATCAGCTTTACAGTCAATCAGCCCTTTTATCCTTGATCCATAGAAAAATAGACAGACAAATATTTAGATAGATCCAAACCAGGCATCCGCTTTTACCACAGAGAAAACTCAGACCAAATAATGTGCCAGAGAAGTAATCTACTCTGGCCAGAGCACAACACATGTAAAAAACACACAATACTGACAAGAACATTAGATTACACATGCTCAACATGTTTTTGGCTCACATATTTTTCATTGCTTATTCACAATCAAAGTAAAAAACTTAAGACCGATAAAAACATTACCTGTGTACTCTAAACAGTATATGTTACTCCTGGCCCCTTCTCTGCATTGCCTATGCTGTGCATTAAACTCCTCTCTTTTCTTTCTATAGTCTATGTTACACTGTACATTATACTTTTGACCCATTCTCTGTATACTGAATGTTGTACGTTGTACTCCTGACCATTTTTCTGTATACTCTTTATTGTACATTAAAAAGCTATGTTTCACATTACACTTCTGACCTCTTCTCAGCATATTCTGATTCTTTGATATGAAGGGCTTATGGAGCTTCTATACTGTTCGCAAGTACGTCTCTTAGAGGCCCTCTTGGCTGATCCCTCTCCTAGGTCGATCGCTGTGTAAAGAGATCGCTTCTTAGAGTTCGAAAACGAAGAGTTGGAACTCTGCACTGCTGTCCCGTCTGTGTGCCCAGTCTCGACTGTAAAATGGGGAAGAAGGTATACCCCTTTACGGAGGATAGACAGCAGGACCTTTTTGCCCGGAGTATCAGCTTTACAGCCAATCAGCCCTTTTATCCTTGATCCATAGAAAAATAGACAGACAAATATTTAGATAGATCCAAACCAGGCATCCGCTTTTACCACAGAGAAAACTCAGACCAAATAATGTGCCAGAGAAGTAATCTACTCTGGCCAGAGCACAACACATGTAAAAAACACACAATACTGACAAGAACATTAGATGACACATGTTCAACATGTTTTTGGCTCACATATTTTTCTTTTCTTATTCACAATCAAAGTAAAAAACTTAAGACCGACAAAAACACTAACTGTGTACTCTAAACAGTATATGTTACTCCTGGCCCCTTCTCTGCATTGCCTATGCTGTGCATTAAACTCCTCTCTTTTCTTTCTATAGTCTATGTTACACTGTACATTATACTTTTGACCCATTCCCAGTATAGTGTATGTTGTACGTTGTACTCCTGACCTTTTTTCTGTATGGTTTTGATTGTACATTAAAAAGCAATGATTCACATTACACTTCTGACCTCTTCTCAGCATATTCTGATTCTTTGATATGAAGGGCTTATGGAGCTTCTATACTGTTCGCAAGTACGTCTCTTAGAGGCCCTCTTGGCTGATCCCTCTCCTAGGTCGATCGCTGTGTAAAGAGATCGCTTCTTAGAGTTCGAAAACGAAGAGTTGGAACTCTGCACTGCTGTCCCGTCGGTGTGCCCAGTCTCGACTGTAAAATGGGGAAGAAGGTATACCCCTTTACGGAGGACAGACAGCAGGACCTTTTTGCCCGGAGTATCAGCTTTACAGCCAATCAGCCCTTTTATCCTTGATCCATAGAAAAATACAGACAAATATTTTGATAGATCCAAACCAGGCATCCACTTTTACCACAATGAAAACTCAGACCAAATAATGTGCCAGAGAAGTAATCCACTCTGGCCAGAGCACAACACATGTAAAAAACACACAATACTGACAAGAACATTAGATGTCAAACGCTCAACATGTTTTTGGCTCACATATTTGTCATTGCTTATTCACAATCAAAGTAAAAATCTTAAGACCAACAAACACTAACTGTCTACTTTAAAAAGTATATGTTACTCCTGGCCCCTTTTCTGCATTGTCTATGCTGTGCATTAAACTCCTCTCTTTTCTTTCTATAGTCTGTTACACTGTACATTATACTTTTGACCCATTCCCAGTATAGTGTATGTTGTACGTTGTACTCCTGACCTTTTTTCTGTATGGTTTTGATTGTACATTAAAAAGCAATGATTCACATTACACATCTGACCTCTTCTCAGCATATTCTGATTCTTTGATATGAAGGGCTTATGGAGCTTCTATACTGTTCGCAAGTACGTCTCTTAGAGGCCCTCTTGGCTTATCCCTCTCTACCTAGGAGAGGGATGGCTGTGTAAAGAGATCACTTCTTAGAGTTCGAAAACGAAGAGTTGGAACTCTGCACTGCTGTCCCGTCGGTGTGCCCAGTCTCGACTGTAAAATGGGGAAGAAGGTATACCCCTTTACGGAGGATAGACAGCAGGACCTTTTTGCCCGCAGTATCAGCTTTACAGCCAATCAGCCCTTTTATCCTTGATCCATAGAAAAATAGACAGACAAATATTTAGATAGATCCAAACCAGGCATCCGCTTTTACCACAGAGAAAACTCAGACCAAATAATGTGCCAGAGAAGTAATCTACTCTGGCCAGAGCACAACACATGTAAAAAACACACAATACTGACAAGAACATTAGATTACACATGCTCAACATGTTTTTGGCTCACATATTTTTCATTGCTTATTCACAATCAAAGTAAAAAACTTAAGACCGATAAAAACATTACCTGTGTACTCTAAACAGTGTATGTTACTCCTGGCCCCTTCTCTGCATTGCCTATGCTGTGCATTAAACTCCTCTCTTTTCTTTCTATAGTCTATGTTACACTGTACATTATACTTTTGACCCATTCTCTGTATACTGAATGTTGTACGTTGTACTCCTGACCTTTTTTCTGTATGGTTTTGATTGTACATTAAAAAGCAATGATTCACATTACACATCTGACCTCTTCTCAGCATATTCTGATTCTTTGATATGAAGGGCTTATGGAGCTTCTATACTGTTCGCAAGTACGTCTCTTAGAGGCCCTCTTGGCTGATCCCTCTCCTAGGTCGATCGCTGTGTAAAGAGATCGCTTCTTAGAGTTCGAAAACGAAGAGTTGGAACTCTGCACTGCTGTCCCGTCGGTGTGCCCAGTCTCGACTGTAAAATGGGGAAGAAGGTATACCCCTTTACGGAGGATAGACAGCAGGACCTTTTTGCCCGGAGTATCAGCTTTACAGCCAATCAGCCCTTTTATCCTTGATCCATAGAAAAATAGACAGACAAATATTTAGATAGATCCAAACCAGGCATCCGCTTTTACCACAGAGAAAACTCAGACCAAATAATGTGCCAGAGAAGTAATCTACTCTGGCCAGAGCACAACACATGTAAAAAACACACAATACTGACAAGAACATTAGATGACACATGCTCAACATGTTTTTGGCTCACATATTTTTCATTTCTTATTCACAATCAAAGTAAAAAATTTAAGACCGACAAAAACACTAACTGTGTATTCTAAACAGTATATGTTACTCCTGGTCCCTTCTCTGCATTGTCTATGCTGTGCATTAAACTCCTCTCTTTTCTTTCTATAGTCTATGTTACACTGTACATTATACTTTTGACCCATTCTCTGTATACTGAATGTTGTACATTGTACTCCTGACCATTTTTCTGTATAGTCTTTATTGTACATTAAAAAGCTATGTTTCACATTACACTTCTGACCTCTTCTCAGCATATTCTGATTCTTTGATATGAAGGGCTTATGGAGCTTCTATACTGTTCGCAAGTACGTCTCTTAGAGGCCCTCTTGGCTGATCCCTCTCCTAGGTCGATCGCTGTGTAAAGAGATCGCTTCTTAGAGTTCGAAAACGAAGAGTTGGAACTCTGCACTGCTGTCCCGTCGGTGTGCCCAGTCTCGACTGTAAAATGGGGAAGAAGGTATACCCCTTTACGGAGGATAGACAGCAGGACCTTTTTGCCCGGAGTATCAGCTTTACAGCCAATCAGCCCTTTTATCCTTGATCCATAGAAAAATAGACAGACAAATATTTAGATAGATCCAAACCAGGCATCCGCTTTTACCACAGAGAAAACTCAGACCAAATAATGTGCCAGAGAAGTAATCTACTCTGGCCAGAGCACAACACATGTAAAAAACACACAATACTGACAAGAACATTAGATGACACATGCTCAACATGTTTTTGGCTCACATATTTTTCATTTCTTATTCACAATCAAAGTAAAAAACTTAAGACCGACAAAAACACTGTGTATTCTAAACAGTATATGTTACTCCTGGTCCCTTCTCTGCATTGTCTATGCTGTGCATTAAACTCCTCTCTTTTCTTTCTATAGTCTATGTTACACTGTACATTATACTTTTGACCCATTCTCCGTATACTGAATGTTGTACATTGTACTCCTGACCATTTTTCTGTATAGTCTTTATTGTACATTAAAAAGCTATGTTTCACATTACACTTCTGACCTCTTCTCAGCATATTCTGATTCTTTGATATGAAGGGCTTATGGAGCTTCTATACTGTTCGCAAGTACGTCTCTTAGAGGCCCTCTTGGCTGATCCCTCTCCTAGGTCGATCGCTGTGTAAAGAGATCGCTTCTTAGAGTTCGAAAACGAAGAGTTGGAACTCTGCACTGCTGTCCCGTCGGTGTGCCCAGTCTCGACTGTAAAATGGGGAAGAAGGTATACCCCTTTACGGAGGACAGACAGCAGGACCTTTTTGCCCGGAGTATCAGCTTTACAGCCAATCAGCCCTTTTATCCTTGATCCATAGAAAAATACAGACAAATATTTTGATAGATCCAAATCAGGCATCCACTTTTACCACAAAGAATACTCAGACCAAATAATGTGCCAGAGAAGTAATCCACTCTGGCCAGAGCACAACACATGTAAAAAACACACAATACTGACAAGAACATTAGATGAGAAACGCTCAACATGTTTTTGGCTCACATATTTTTCATTTCTTATTCACAATCAAAGTAAAAAACTTAAGACCGACAAAAACACTAACTGTGTACTCTAAACAGTATATGTTACTCCTGGCCCCTTCTCTGCATTGCATATGCTTTGCATTAAACTCCTCTCTTTTCTTTCTATAGCCTATGTTACACTGTACATTATACTTTTGACCCATTCCCAGTATAGTGTATGTTGTACGTTGTACTCCAGACCTTTTTTCTGTATGGTTTTGATTGTACATTAAAAAGCAATGATTCACATTACACTTATGACCTCTTCTCAGCATATTCTGATTCTTTGATATGAAGGGCTTATGGAGCTTCTATACTGTTCGCAAGTACGTCTCTTAGAGGCCCTCTTGGCTGATCCCTCTCCTAGGTCGATCGCTGTGTAAAGAGATCGCTTCTTAGAGTTCGAAAACGAAGAGTTGGAACTCTGCACTGCTGTCCCGTCGGTGTGCCCAGTCTCGACTGTAAAATGGGGAAGAAGGTATACCCCTTTATGGAGGATAGACAGCAGGACCTTTTTGCCCGGAGTATCAGCTTTACAGCCAATCAGCCCTTTTATCCTTGATCCATAGAAAAATAGACAGACAAATATTTAGATAGATCCAAACCAGGCATCCGCTTTTACCACAGAGAAAACTCAGACCAAATAATGTGCCAGAGAAGTAATCTACTCTGGCCAGAGCACAACACATGTAAAAAACACACAATACTGACAAGAACATTAGATGACACATGCCCAACATGTTTTTGGCTCACATATTTTTCATTTCTTATTCACAATCAAAGTAAACAACTTAAGACCGACAAAAACACTAACTGTGTATTCTAAACAGTATATGTTACTCCTGGTCCCTTCTCTGCATTGTCTATGCTGTGCATTAAGCTCCTCTCTTTTCTTTCTATAGTCTATGTTACACTGTACATTATACTTTTGACCCATTCTCTGTATACTGAATGTTGTACATTGTACTCCTGACCATTTTTCTGTATAGTCTTTATTGTACATTAAAAAGCTATGTTTCACATTACACTTCTGACCTCTTCTCAGCATATTCTGATTCTTTGATATGAAGGGCTTATGGAGCTTCTATACTGTTCGCAAGTACGTCTCTTAGAGGCCCTCTTGGCTGATCCCTCTCCTAGGTCGATCGCTGTGTAAAGAGATCGCTTCTTAGAGTTCGAAAACGAACAGTTGGAACTCTGCACTGCTGTCCCGTCGGTGTGCCCAGTCTCGACTGTAAAATGGGGAAGAAGGTATACCCCTTTACGGAGGATAGACAGCAGGACCTTTTTGCCCGGAGTATCAGCTTTACAGCCAATCAGCCCTTTTATCCTTGATCCATAGAAAAATAGACAGACAAATATTTAGATAGATCCAAACCAGGCATCCGCTTTTACCACAGAGAAAACTCAGACCAAATAATGTGCCAGAGAAGTAATCTACTCTGGCCAGAGCATAACACATGTAAAAAACACACAATACTGACAAGAACATTAGATGACACATGCTCAACATGTTTTTGGCTCACATATTTTTCATTTCTTATTCACAATCAAAGTAAACAACTTAAGACCGACAAAAACACTAACTGTGTATTCTAAACAGTATATGTTACTCCTGGTCCCTTCTCTGCATTGTCTATGCTGTGCATTAAGCTCCTCTCTTTTCTTTCTATAGTCTATGTTACACTGTACATTATACTTTTGACCCATTCTCTGTATACTGAATGTTGTACATTGTACTCCTGACCATTTTTCTGTATAGTCTTTATTGTACATTAAAAAGCTATGTTTCACATTACACTTCTGACCTCTTCTCAGCATATTCTGATTCTTTGATATGAAGGGCTTATGGAGCTTCTATACTGTTCGCAAGTACGTCTCTTAGAGGCCCTCTTGGCTGATCCCTCTCCTAGGTCGATCGCTGTGTAAAGAGATCGCTTCTTAGAGTTCGAAAACGAAGAGTTGGAACTCTGCACTGCTGTCCCGTCGGTGTGCCCAGTCTCGACTGTAAAATGGGGAAGAAGGTATACCCCTTTACGGAGGATAGACAGCAGGACCTTTTTGCCCGGAGTATCAGCTTTACAGCCAATCAGCCCTTTTATCCTTGATCCATAGAAAAATACAGACAAATATTTTGATAGATCCAAACCAGGCATCCACTTTTACCACAATGAAAACTCAGACCAAATAATGTGCCAGAGAAGTAATCCACTCTGGCCAGAGCACAACACATGTAAAAAACACACAATACTGACAAGAACATTAGATGTCAAACGCTCAACATGTTTTTGGCTCACATATTTGTCATTGCTTATTCACAATCAAAGTAAAAATCTTAAGACCAACAAACACTAACTGTCTACTTTAAAAAGTATATGTTACTCCTGGCCCCTTTTCTGCATTGTCTATGCTGTGCATTAAACTCCTCTCTTTTCTTTCTATAGTCTGTTACACTGTACATTATACTTTTGACCCATTCCCAGTATAGTGTATGTTGTACGTTGTACTCCTGACCTTTTTTCTGTATGGTTTTGATTGTACATTAAAAAGCAATGATTCACATTACACATCTGACCTCTTCTCAGCATATTCTGATTCTTTGATATGAAGGGCTTATGGAGCTTCTATACTGTTCGCAAGTACGTCTCTTAGAGGCCCTCTTGGCTTATCCCTCTCTACCTAGGAGAGGGATGGCTGTGTAAAGAGATCACTTCTTAGAGTTCGAAAACGAAGAGTTGGAACTCTGCACTGCTGTCCCGTCGGTGTGCCCAGTCTCGACTGTAAAATGGGGAAGAAGGTATACCCCTTTACGGAGGATAGACAGCAGGACCTTTTTGCCCGCAGTATCAGCTTTACAGCCAATCAGCCCTTTTATCCTTGATCCATAGAAAAATAGACAGACAAATATTTAGATAGATCCAAACCAGGCATCCGCTTTTACCACAGAGAAAACTCAGACCAAATAATGTGCCAGAGAAGTAATCCACTCTGGCCAGAGCACAACACATGTAAAAAACACACAATACTGACAAGAACATTAGATGACACATGCTCAACATGTTTTTGGCTCACATATTTTTCATTGCTTATTCACAATCAAAGTAAAAAACTTAAGACCGATAAAAACATTAACTGTGTACTCTAAACAGTATATGTTACTCCTGGCCCCTTCTCTGCATTGCCTATGCTGTGCATTAAACTCCTCTCTTTTCTTTCTATAGTCTGTTACACTATTCATTATACTTTTGACCCATTCCCAGTATAGTGTATGTTGTACGTTGTACTCCTGACCTTTTTTCTGTATGGTTTTGATTGTACATTAAAAAGCAATGATTCACATTACACATCTGACCTCTTCTCGGCATATTCTGATTCTTTGATATGAAGGGCTTATGGAGCTTCTATACTGTTCGCAAGTACGTCTCTTAGAGGCCCTCTTGGCTTATCCCTCTCTACCTAGGAGAGGGATGGCTGTGTAAAGAGATCACTTCTTAGAGTTCGAAAACGAAGAGTTGGAACTCTGCACTGCTGTCCCGTCGGTGTGCCCAGTCTCGACTGTAAAATGGGGAAGAAGGTATACCCCTTTACGGAGGATAGACAGCAGGACCTTTTTGCCCGCAGTATCAGCTTTACAGCCAATCAGCCCTTTTATCCTTGATCCATAGAAAAATAGACAGACAAATATTTAGATAGATCCAAACCAGGCATCCGCTTTTACCACAGAGAAAACTCAGACCAAATAATGTGCCAGAGAAGTAATCCACTCTGGCCAGAGCACAACACATGTAAAAAACACACAATACTGACAAGAACATTAGATGACACATGCTCAACATGTTTTTGGCTCACATATTTTTCATTGCTTATTCACAATCAAAGTAAAAAACTTAAGACCGATAAAAACATTAACTGTGTACTCTAAACAGTATATGTTACTCCTGGCCCCTTCTCTGCATTGCCTATGCTGTGCATTAAACTCCTCTCTTTTCTTTCTATAGTCTATGTTACAATGTACATTATACTTTTGACCCATTCTCTGTATACTGAATGTTGTACGTTGTACTCCTGACCATTTTTCTGTATAGTCTTTATTGTACATTAAAAAGCTATGTTTCACATTACACTTCTGACCTCTTCTCAGCATATTCTGATTCTTTGATATGAAGGGCTTATGGAGCTTCTATACTGTTCGCAAGTACGTCTCTTAGAGGCCCTCTTGGCTGATCCCTCTCCTAGGTCGATCGCTGTGTAAAGAGATCGCTTCTTAGAGTTCGAAAACGAAGAGTTGGAACTCTGCACTGCTGTCCCGTCGGTGTGCCCAGTCTCGACTGTAAAATGGGGAAGAAGGTATACCCCTTTACGGAGGATAGACAGCAGGACCTTTTTGCCCGGAGTATCAGCTTTACAGCCAATCAGCCCTTTTATCCTTGATCCATAGAAAAATAGACAGACAAATATTTAGATAGATCCAAACCAGGCATCCGCTTTTACCACAGAGAAAACTCAGACCAAATAATGTGCCAGAGAAGTAATCCACTCTGGCCAGAGCACAACACATGTAAAAAACACACAATACTGACAAGAACATTAGATGACACATGCTCAACATGTTTTTGGCTCACATATTTTTCATTGCTTATTCACAATCAAAGTAAAAAACTTAAGACCGATAAAAACATTAACTGTGTACTCTAAACAGTATATGTTACTCCTGGCCCCTTCTCTGCATTGCCTATGCTGTGCATTAAACTCCTCTCTTTTCTTTCTATAGTCTGTTACACTATTCATTATACTTTTGACCCATTCCCAGTATAGTGTATGTTGTACGTTGTACTCCTGACCTTTTTTCTGTATGGTTTTGATTGTACATTAAAAAGCAATGATTCACATTACACATCTGACCTCTTCTCGGCATATTCTGATTCTTTGATATGAAGGGCTTATGGAGCTTCTATACTGTTCGCAAGTACGTCTCTTAGAGGCCCTCTTGGCTTATCCCTCTCTACCTAGGAGAGGGATGGCTGTGTAAAGAGATCACTTCTTAGAGTTCGAAAACGAAGAGTTGGAACTCTGCACTGCTGTCCCGTCGGTGTGCCCAGTCTCGACTGTAAAATGGGGAAGAAGGTATACCCCTTTACGGAGGATAGACAGCAGGACCTTTTTGCCCGCAGTATCAGCTTTACAGCCAATCAGCCCTTTTATCCTTGATCCATAGAAAAATAGACAGACAAATATTTAGATAGATCCAAACCAGGCATCCGCTTTTACCACAGAGAAAACTCAGACCAAATAATGTGCCAGAGAAGTAATCCACTCTGGCCAGAGCACAACACATGTAAAAAACACACAATACTGACAAGAACATTAGATGACACATGCTCAACATGTTTTTGGCTCACATATTTTTCATTGCTTATTCACAATCAAAGTAAAAAACTTAAGACCGATAAAAACATTAACTGTGTACTCTAAACAGTATATGTTACTCCTGGCCCCTTCTCTGCATTGCCTATGCTGTGCATTAAACTCCTCTCTTTTCTTTCTATAGTCTATGTTACAATGTACATTATACTTTTGACCCATTCTCTGTATACTGAATGTTGTACGTTGTACTCCTGACCATTTTTCTGTATAGTCTTTATTGTACATTAAAAAGCTATGTTTCACATTACACTTCTGACCTCTTCTCAGCATATTCTGATTCTTTGATATGAAGGGCTTATGGAGCTTCTATACTGTTCGCAAGTACGTCTCTTAGAGGCCCTCTTGGCTGATCCCTCTCCTAGGTCGATCGCTGTGTAAAGAGATCGCTTCTTAGAGTTCGAAAACGAAGAGTTGGAACTCTGCACTGCTGTCCCGTCGGTGTGCCCAGTCTCGACTGTAAAATGGGGAAGAAGGTATACCCCTTTACGGAGGATAGACAGCAGGACCTTTTTGCCCGGAGTATCAGCTTTACAGCCAATCAGCCCTTTTATCCTTGATCCATAGAAAAATACAGACAAATATTTTGATAGATCCAAACCAGGCATCCACTTTTACCACAATGAAAACTCAGACCAAATAATGTGCCAGAGAAGTAATCCACTCTGGCCAGAGCACAACACATGTAAAAAACACACAATACTGACAAGAACATTAGATGTCAAACGCTCAACATGTTTTTGGCTCACATATTTGTCATTGCTTATTCACAATCAAAGTAAAAATCTTAAGACCAACAAACACTAACTGTCTACTTTAAAAAGTATATGTTACTCCTGGCCCCTTTTCTGCATTGTCTATGCTGTGCATTAAACTCCTCTCTTTTCTTTCTATAGTCTGTTACACTGTACATTATACTTTTGACCCATTCCCAGTATAGTGTATGTTGTACGTTGTACTCCTGACCTTTTTTCTGTATGGTTTTGATTGTACATTAAAAAGCAATGATTCACATTACACATCTGACCTCTTCTCAGCATATTCTGATTCTTTGATATGAAGGGCTTATGGAGCTTCTATACTGTTCGCAAGTACGTCTCTTAGAGGCCCTCTTGGCTTATCCCTCTCTACCTAGGAGAGGGATGGCTGTGTAAAGAGATCACTTCTTAGAGTTCGAAAACGAAGAGTTGGAACTCTGCACTGCTGTCCCGTCGGTGTGCCCAGTCTCGACTGTAAAATGGGGAAGAAGGTATACCCCTTTACGGAGGATAGACAGCAGGACCTTTTTGCCCGCAGTATCAGCTTTACAGCCAATCAGCCCTTTTATCCTTGATCCATAGAAAAATAGACAGACAAATATTTAGATAGATCCAAACCAGGCATCCGCTTTTACCACAGAGAAAACTCAGACCAAATAATGTGCCAGAGAAGTAATCCACTCTGGCCAGAGCACAACACATGTAAAAAACACACAATACTGACAAGAACATTAGATGACACATGCTCAACATGTTTTTGGCTCACATATTTTTCATTGCTTATTCACAATCAAAGTAAAAAACTTAAGACCGATAAAAACATTAACTGTGTACTCTAAACAGTATATGTTACTCCTGGCCCCTTCTCTGCATTGCCTATGCTGTGCATTAAACTCCTCTCTTTTCTTTCTATAGTCTATGTTACAATGTACATTATACTTTTGACCCATTCTCTGTATACTGAATGTTGTACGTTGTACTCCTGACCATTTTTCTGTATAGTCTTTATTGTACATTAAAAAGCTATGTTTCACATTACACTTCTGACCTCTTCTCAGCATATTCTGATTCTTTGATATGAAGGGCTTATGGAGCTTCTATACTGTTCGCAAGTACGTCTCTTAGAGGCCCTCTTGGCTGATCCCTCTCCTAGGTCGATCGCTGTGTAAAGAGATCGCTTCTTAGAGTTCGAAAACGAAGAGTTGGAACTCTGCACTGCTGTCCCGTCGGTGTGCCCAGTCTCGACTGTAAAATGGGGAAGAAGGTATACCCCTTTACGGAGGATAGACAGCAGGACCTTTTTGCCCGGAGTATCAGCTTTACAGCCAATCAGCCCTTTTATCCTTGATCCATAGAAAAATAGACAGACAAATATTTAGATAGATCCAAACCAGGCATCCGCTTTTACCACAGAGAAAACTCAGACCAAATAATGTGCCAGAGAAGTAATCCACTCTGGCCAGAGCACAACACATGTAAAAAACACACAATACTGACAAGAACATTAGATGACACATGCTCAACATGTTTTTGGCTCACATATTTTTCATTGCTTATTCACAATCAAAGTAAAAAACTTAAGACCGATAAAAACATTAACTGTGTACTCTAAACAGTATATGTTACTCCTGGCCCCTTCTCTGCATTGCCTATGCTGTGCATTAAACTCCTCTCTTTTCTTTCTATAGTCTGTTACACTATTCATTATACTTTTGACCCATTCCCAGTATAGTGTATGTTGTACGTTGTACTCCTGACCTTTTTTCTGTATGGTTTTGATTGTACATTAAAAAGCAATGATTCACATTACACATCTGACCTCTTCTCGGCATATTCTGATTCTTTGATATGAAGGGCTTATGGAGCTTCTATACTGTTCGCAAGTACGTCTCTTAGAGGCCCTCTTGGCTTATCCCTCTCTACCTAGGAGAGGGATGGCTGTGTAAAGAGATCACTTCTTAGAGTTCGAAAACGAAGAGTTGGAACTCTGCACTGCTGTCCCGTCGGTGTGCCCAGTCTCGACTGTAAAATGGGGAAGAAGGTATACCCCTTTACGGAGGATAGACAGCAGGACCTTTTTGCCCGCAGTATCAGCTTTACAGCCAATCAGCCCTTTTATCCTTGATCCATAGAAAAATAGACAGACAAATATTTAGATAGATCCAAACCAGGCATCCGCTTTTACCACAGAGAAAACTCAGACCAAATAATGTGCCAGAGAAGTAATCCACTCTGGCCAGAGCACAACACATGTAAAAAACACACAATACTGACAAGAACATTAGATGACACATGCTCAACATGTTTTTGGCTCACATATTTTTCATTGCTTATTCACAATCAAAGTAAAAAACTTAAGACCGATAAAAACATTAACTGTGTACTCTAAACAGTATATGTTACTCCTGGCCCCTTCTCTGCATTGCCTATGCTGTGCATTAAACTCCTCTCTTTTCTTTCTATAGTCTATGTTACAATGTACATTATACTTTTGACCCATTCTCTGTATACTGAATGTTGTACGTTGTACTCCTGACCATTTTTCTGTATAGTCTTTATTGTACATTAAAAAGCTATGTTTCACATTACACTTCTGACCTCTTCTCAGCATATTCTGATTCTTTGATATGAAGGGCTTATGGAGCTTCTATACTGTTCGCAAGTACGTCTCTTAGAGGCCCTCTTGGCTGATCCCTCTCCTAGGTCGATCGCTGTGTAAAGAGATCGCTTCTTAGAGTTCGAAAACGAAGAGTTGGAACTCTGCACTGCTGTCCCGTCGGTGTGCCCAGTCTCGACTGTAAAATGGGGAAGAAGGTATACCCCTTTACGGAGGATAGACAGCAGGACCTTTTTGCCCGGAGTATCAGCTTTACAGCCAATCAGCCCTTTTATCCTTGATCCATAGAAAAATAGACAGACAAATATTTAGATAGATCCAAACCAGGCATCCGCTTTTACCACAGAGAAAACTCAGACCAAATAATGTGCCAGACAAGTAATCCACTCTGGCCAGAGCACAACACATGTAAAAAACACACAATACTGACAAGAACATTAGATGACACATGCTCAACATGTTTTTGGCTCACATATTTTTCATTGCTTATTCACAATCAAAGTAAAAAACTTAAGACCGATAAAAACATTAACTGTGTACTCTAAACAGTATATGTTACTCCTGGCCCCTTCTCTGCATTGCCTATGCTGTGCATTAAACTCCTCTCTTTTCTTTCTATAGTCTATGTTACACTGTACATTATACGTTTGACCCATTCTCTGTATACTGAATGTTGTACGTTGTACTCCTGACCATTTTTCTGTATAGTCTTTATTGTACATTAAAAAGCTATGTTTCACATTACACTTCTGACCTCTTCTCAGCATATTCTGATTCTTTGATATGAAGGGCTTATGGAGCTTCTATACTGTTCGCAAGTACGTCTCTTAGAGGCCCTCTTGGCTGATCCCTCTCCTAGGTCGATCGCTGTGTAAAGAGATCGCTTCTTAGAGTTCGAAAACGAAGAGTTGGAACTCTGCACTGCTGTCCCGTCGGTGTGCCCAGTCTCGACTGTAAAATGGGGAAGAAGGTATACCCCTTTACGGAGGATAGACAGCAGGACCTTTTTGCCCGCAGTATCAGCTTTACAGCCAATCAGCCCTTTTATCCTTGATCCATAGAAAAATAGACAGACAAATATTTAGATAGATCCAAACCAGGCATCCGCTTTTACCACAGAGAAAACTCAGACCAAATAATGTGCCAGAGAAGTAATCCACTCTGGCCAGAGCACAACACATGTAAAAAACACACAATACTGACAAGAACATTAGATGACACATGCTCAACATGTTTTTGGCTCACATATTTTTCATTGCTTATTCACAATCAAAGTAAAAAACTTAAGACCGATAAAAACATTAACTGTGTACTCTAAACAGTATATGTTACTCCTGGCCCCTTCTCTGCATTGCCTATGCTGTGCATTAAACTCCTCTCTTTTCTTTCTATAGTCTGTTACACTATTCATTATACTTTTGACCCATTCCCAGTATAGTGTATGTTGTACGTTGTACTCCTGACCTTTTTTCTGTATGGTTTTGATTGTACATTAAAAAGCAATGATTCACATTACACATCTGACCTCTTCTCGGCATATTCTGATTCTTTGATATGAAGGGCTTATGGAGCTTCTATACTGTTCGCAAGTACGTCTCTTAGAGGCCCTCTTGGCTTATCCCTCTCTACCTAGGAGAGGGATGGCTGTGTAAAGAGATCACTTCTTAGAGTTCGAAAACGAAGAGTTGGAACTCTGCACTGCTGTCCCGTCGGTGTGCCCAGTCTCGACTGTAAAATGGGGAAGAAGGTATACCCCTTTACGGAGGATAGACAGCAGGACCTTTTTGCCCGCAGTATCAGCTTTACAGCCAATCAGCCCTTTTATCCTTGATCCATAGAAAAATAGACAGACAAATATTTAGATAGATCCAAACCAGGCATCCGCTTTTACCACAGAGAAAACTCAGACCAAATAATGTGCCAGAGAAGTAATCCACTCTGGCCAGAGCACAACACATGTAAAAAACACACAATACTGACAAGAACATTAGATGACACATGCTCAACATGTTTTTGGCTCACATATTTTTCATTGCTTATTCACAATCAAAGTAAAAAACTTAAGACCGATAAAAACATTAACTGTGTACTCTAAACAGTATATGTTACTCCTGGCCCCTTCTCTGCATTGCCTATGCTGTGCATTAAACTCCTCTCTTTTCTTTCTATAGTCTATGTTACACTGTACATTATACTTTTGACCCATTCTCTGTATACTGAATGTTGTACGTTGTACTCCTGACCATTTTTCTGTATAGTCTTTATTGTACATTAAAAAGCTATGTTTCACATTACACTTCTGACCTCTTCTCAGCATATTCTGATTCTTTGATATGAAGGGCTTATGGAGCTTCTATACTGTTCGCAAGTACGTCTCTTAGAGGCCCTCTTGGCTGATCCCTCTCCTAGGTCGATCGCTGTGTAAAGAGATCGCTTCTTAGAGTTCGAAAACGAAGAGTTGGAACTCTGCACTGCTGTCCCGTCGGTGTGCCCAGTCTCGACTGTAAAATGGGGAAGAAGGTATACCCCTTTACGGAGGATAGACAGCAGGACCTTTTTGCCCGCAGTATCAGCTTTACAGCCAATCAGCCCTTTTATCCTTGATCCATAGAAAAATAGACAGACAAATATTTAGATAGATCCAAACCAGGCATCCGCTTTTACCACAGAGAAAACTCAGACCAAATAATGTGCCAGAGAAGTAATCCACTCTGGCCAGAGCACAACACATGTAAAAAACACACAATACTGACAAGAACATTAGATGACACATGCTCAACATGTTTTTGGCTCACATATTTTTCATTGCTTATTCACAATCAAAGTAAAAAACTTAAGACCGATAAAAACATTAACTGTGTACTCTAAACAGTATATGTTACTCCTGGCCCCTTCTCTGCATTGCCTATGCTGTGCATTAAACACCTCTCTTTTCTTTCTATAGTCTGTTACACTATTCATTATACTTTTGACCCATTCCCAGTATAGTGTATGTTGTACGTTGTACTCCTGACCTTTTTTCTGTATGGTTTTGATTGTACATTAAAAAGCAATGATTCACATTACACATCTGACCTCTTCTCGGCATATTCTGATTCTTTGATATGAAGGGCTTATGGAGCTTCTATACTGTTCGCAAGTACGTCTCTTAGAGGCCCTCTTGGCTTATCCCTCTCTACCTAGGAGAGGGATGGCTGTGTAAAGAGATCACTTCTTAGAGTTCGAAAACGAAGAGTTGGAACTCTGCACTGCTGTCCCGTCGGTGTGCCCAGTCTCGACTGTAAAATGGGGAAGAAGGTATACCCCTTTACGGAGGATAGACAGCAGGACCTTTTTGCCCGCAGTATCAGCTTTACAGCCAATCAGCCCTTTTATCCTTGATCCATAGAAAAATAGACAGACAAATATTTAGATAGATCCAAACCAGGCATCCGCTTTTACCACAGAGAAAACTCAGACCAAATAATGTGCCAGAGAAGTAATCCACTCTGGCCAGAGCACAACACATGTAAAAAACACACAATACTGACAAGAACATTAGATGACACATGCTCAACATGTTTTTGGCTCACATATTTTTCATTGCTTATTCACAATCAAAGTAAAAAACTTAAGACCGATAAAAACATTAACTGTGTACTCTAAACAGTATATGTTACTCCTGGCCCCTTCTCTGCATTGCCTATGCTGTGCATTAAACTCCTCTCTTTTCTTTCTATAGTCTATGTTACACTGTACATTATACTTTTGACCCATTCTCTGTATACTGAATGTTGTACGTTGTACTCCTGACCATTTTTCTGTATAGTCTTTATTGTACATTAAAAAGCTATGTTTCACATTACACTTCTGACCTCTTCTCAGCATATTCTGATTCTTTGATATGAAGGGCTTATGGAGCTTCTATACTGTTCGCAAGTACGTCTCTTAGAGGCCCTCTTGGCTGATCCCTCTCCTAGGTCGATCGCTGTGTAAAGAGATCGCTTCTTAGAGTTCGAAAACGAAGAGTTGGAACTCTGCACTGCTGTCCCGTCGGTGTGCCCAGTCTCGACTGTAAAATGGGGAAGAAGGTATACCCCTTTACGGAGGATAGACAGCAGGACCTTTTTGCCCGGAGTATCAGCTTTACAGCCAATCAGCCCTTTTATCCTTGATCCATAGAAAAATAGACAGACAAATATTTAGATAGATCCAAACCAGGCATCCGCTTTTACCACAGAGAAAACTCAGACCAAATAATGTGCCAGACAAGTAATCCACTCTGGCCAGAGCACAACACATGTAAAAAACACACAATACTGACAAGAACATTAGATGACACATGCTCAACATGTTTTTGGCTCACATATTTTTCATTGCTTATTCACAATCAAAGTAAAAAACTTAAGACCGATAAAAACATTAACTGTGTACTCTAAACAGTATATGTTACTCCTGGCCCCTTCTCTGCATTGCCTATGCTGTGCATTAAACTCCTCTCTTTTCTTTCTATAGTCTATGTTACACTGTACATTATACTTTTGACCCATTCTCTGTATACTGAATGTTGTACGTTGTACTCCTGACCATTTTTCTGTATAGTCTTTATTGTACATTAAAAAGCTATGTTTCACATTACACTTCTGACCTCTTCTCAGCATATTCTGATTCTTTGATATGAAGGGCTTATGGAGCTTCTATACTGTTCGCAAGTACGTCTCTTAGAGGCCCTCTTGGCTGATCCCTCTCCTAGGTCGATCGCTGTGTAAAGAGATCGCTTCTTAGAGTTCGAAAACGAAGAGTTGGAACTCTGCACTGCTGTCCCGTCGGTGTGCCCAGTCTCGACTGTAAAATGGGGAAGAAGGTATACCCCTTTACGGAGGATAGACAGCAGGACCTTTTTGCCCGGAGTATCAGCTTTACAGCCAATCAGCCCTTTTATCCTTGATCCATAGAAAAATAGACAGACAAATATTTAGATAGATCCAAACCAGGCATCCGCTTTTACCACAGAGAAAACTCAGACCAAATAATGTGCCAGAGAAGTAATCTACTCTGGCCAGAGCACAACACATGTAAAAAACACACAATACTGACAAGAACATTAGATGACACATGCTCAACATGTTTTTGGCTCACATATTTTTCATTTCTTATTCACAATCAAAGTAAACAACTTAAGACCGACAAAAACACTAACTGTGTACTCTAAACAGTATATGTTACTCCTGGTCCCTTCTCTGCATTGTCTATGCTGTGCATTAAACTCCTCTCTTTTCTTTCTATAGTCTATGTTACACTGTACATTATTCTTTTGACCCATTCTCTGTATACTGAATGTTGTACGTTGTACTCCTGACCATTTTTCTGTATAGTCTTTATTGTACATTAAAAAGCTATGTTTCACATTACACTTCTGACCTCTTCTCAGCATATTCTGATTCTTTGATATGAAGGGCTTATGGAGCTTCTATACTGTTTGCAAGTACGTCTCTTAGAGGCCCTCTTGGCTGATCCCTCTCCTAGGTCGATCGCTGTGTAAAGAGATCGCTTCTTAGAGTTCGAAAACGAAGAGTTGGAACTCTGCACTGCTGTCCCGTCGGTGTGCCCAGTCTCGACTGTAAAATGGGGAAGAAGGTATACCCCTTTACGGAGGACAGACAGCAGGACCTTTTTGCCCGGAGTATCAGCTTTACAGCCAATCAGCCCTTTTATCCTTGATCCATAGAAAAATACAGACAAATATTTTGATAGATCCAAACCAGGCATCCACTTTTACCACAAAGAAAACTCAGACCAAATAATGTGCCAGAGAAGTAATCCACTCTGGCCAGAGCACAACACATGTAAAAAACACACAATACTGACAAGAACATTAGATGTCAAACGCTCAACATGTTTTTGGCTCACATATTTGTCATTGCTTATACACAATCAAAGTAAAAATCTTAAGACCAACAAACACTGTCTACTTTAAAAAGTATATGTTACTCCTGGCCCCTTTTCTGCATTGTCTATGCTGTGCATTAAACTCCTCTCTTTTCTTTCTATAGTCTGTTACACTGAACATTATACTTTTGACCCATTCCCAGTATAGTGTATGTTGAACATTGTACTCCTGACCTTTTTTCTGTATGGTTTTGATTGTACATTAAAAAGCAATGATTCACATTACACTTCTGACCTCTTCTCAGCATATTCTGATTCTTTGATATGAAGGGCTTATGGAGCTTCTATACTGTTCGCAAGTACGTCTCTTAGAGGCCCTCTTGGCTGATCCCTCTCCTAGGTCGATCGCTGTGTAAAGAGATCGCTTTTTAGAGTTATAAAACGAAGAGTTGGAACTCTGCACTGCTGTCCCGTCGGTGTGCCCAGTCTCGACTGTAAAATGGGGAAGAAGGTATACCCCTTTGCGGAGGATAGACAGCAGGACCTTTTTGCCCAGCTGATCAGCTTTACAGCTAATCAGCCCTTTTATCCTTGATCCATAGAAAAATAGACAGACAAATATTTAGATAGATCCAAACCAGGCATCCGATTTTACCACAGAGAAAACTCAGACCAAATAATGTGCCAGAGAAGTCATCTACTCTGGCCAGAGCACAACACATGTAAAAAACACACAATACTGACAAGAACATTAGATGACACATGCTCAACATGTTTTTGGCTCACATATTTTTCATTTCTTATTCACAATCAAAGTAAAAAACTTAAGACCGACAAAAACACTAACTGTGTATTCTAAACAGTATATGTTACTCCTGGCCCCTTCTCTGCATTGCCTATGCTGTGCATTAAACTCCTCTCTTTTCTTTCTATAGTCTATGTTACACTGTACATTATACTTTTGACCCATTCTCTGTATACTGAATGTTGTACGTTGTACTCCTGACCATTTTTCTGTATAGTCTTTATTGTACATTAAAAAGCTATGTTTCACATTACACTTCTGACCTCTTCTCAGCATATTCTGATTCTTTGATATGAAGGGCTTATGGAGCTTCTATACTGTTCGCAAGTACGTCTCTTAGAGGCCCTCTTGGCTGATCCCTCTCCTAGGTCGATCGCTGTGTAAAGAGATCGCTTCTTAGAGTTCGAAAACGAAGAGTTGGAACTCTGCACTGCTGTCCCGTCGGTGTGCCCAGTCTCGACTGTAAAATGGGGAAGAAGGTATACCCCTTTACGGAGGATAGACAGCAGGACCTTTTTGCCCGGAGTATCAGCTTTACAGCCAATCAGCCCTTTTATCCTTGATCCATAGAAAAATAGGCAGACAAATATTTAGATAGATCCAAACCAGGCATCCGCTTTTACCACAGAGAAAACTCAGACCAAATAATGTGCCAGAGAAGTAATCTACTCTGGCCAGAGCACAACACATGTTAAAAACACACAATACTGAGAAGAACATTAGATGACACATGTTCAACATGTTTTTGGCTCACATATTTTTCATTTCTTATTCACAATCAAAGTAAAAAACTTAAGACCGACAAAAACACTAACTGTGTACTCTAAACAGTATATGTTACTCCTGGCCCCTTCTCTGCATTGCCTATGCTGTGCATTAAACTCCTCTCTTTTCTTTCTATAGTCTATGTTACACTGTACATTATACTTTTGACCCATTCCCAGTATAGTGTATGTTGTACGTTGTACTCCTGACCTTTTTTCTGTATGGTTTTGATTGTACATTAAAAAGCAATGATTCACATTACACTTCTGACCTCTTCTCAGCATATTCTGATTCTTTGATATGAAGGGCTTATGGAGCTTCTATACTGTTCGCAAGTACGTCTCTTAGAGGCCCTCTTGGCTGATCCCTCTCCTAGGTTGATCGCTGTGTAAAGAGATCGCTTCTTAGAGTTCGATAACGAAGAGTTGGAACTCTGCACTGCTGTCCCGTCGGTGTGCCCAGTCTCGACTGTAAAATGGGGAAGAAGGTATACCCCTTTACGGAGGATAGACAGCAGGACCTTTTTGCCCGGAGTATCAGCTTTACAGCCAATCAGCCCTTTTATCCTTGATCCATAGAAAAATAGACAGACAAATATTTAGATAGATCCAAACCAGGCATCCGCTTTTACCACAGAGAAAACTCAGACCAAATAATGTGCCAGAGAAGTAATCTACTCTGGCCAGAGCACAACACATGTAAAAAACACACAATACTGACAAGAACATTAGATGACACATGTTCAACATGTTTTTGGCTCACATATTTTTCATTTCTTATTCACAATCAAAGTAAAAAACTTAAGACCGACAAAAACACTGTGTACTTTAAACAGTATATGTTACTCCTGGCCCCTTCTCTGCATTGCCTATGCTGTGCATTAAACTCCTCTCTTTTCTTTCTATAGTCTTTGTTACACTGTACATTATACTTTTGACCCATTCCCAGTATAGTGTATGTTGTACGTTGTACTCCTGACCTTTTTTCTGTATGGTTTTGATTGTACATTAAAAAGCAATGATTCCCATTACACTTCTGACCTCTTCTCAGCATATTCTGATTCTTTGATATGAAGGGCTTATGGAGCTTCTATACTGTTCGCAAGTACGTCTCTTAGAGGCCCTCTTGGCTGATCCCTCTCCTAGGTCGATCGCTGTGTAAAGAGATCGCTTCTTAGAGTTAGAAAACGAAGAGTTGGAACTCTGCACTGCTGTCCCGTCGGTGTGCCCAGTCTCGACTGTAAAATGGGGAAGAAGGTATACCCCTTTACGGAGGATAGACAGCAGGACCTTTTTGCCCGGAGTATCAGCTTTACAGCCAATCAGCCCTTTTATCCTTGATCCATAGAAAAATAGACAGACAAATATTTAGATAGATCCAAACCAGGCATCCGCTTTTACCACAGAGAAAACTCAGACCAAATAATGTGCCAGAGAAGTAATCTACTCTGGCCAGAGCACAACACATGTAAAAAACACACAATACTGACAAGAACATTAGATGACACATGTTCAACATGTTTTTGGCTCACATATTTTTCTTTTCTTATTCACAATCAAAGTAAAAAACTTAAGACCGACAAAAACACTAACTGTGTACTCTAAACAGTATATGTTACTCCTGGCCCCTTCTCTGCATTGCCTATGCTGTGCATTAAACTCCTCTCTTTTCTTTCTATAGTCTATGTTACACTGTACATTATACTTTTGACCCATTCCCAGTATAGTGTATGTTGTACGTTGTACTCCTGACCTTTTTTCTGTATGGTTTTGATTGTACATTAAAAAGCAATGATTCACATTACACTTCTGACCTCTTCTCAGCATATTCTGATTCTTTGATATGAAGGGCTTATGGAGCTTCTATACTGTTCGCAAGTACGTCTCTTAGAGGCCCTCTTGGCTGATCCCTCTCCTAGGTCGATCGCTGTGTAAAGAGATCGCTTCTTAGAGTTCGAAAACGAAGAGTTGGAACTCTGCACTGCTGTCCCGTCGGTGTGCCCAGTCTCGACTGTAAAATGGGGAAGAAGGTATACCCCTTTACGGAGGATAGACAGCAGGACCTTTTTGCCCGCAGTATCAGCTTTACAGCCAATCAGCCCTTTTATCCTTGATCCATAGAAAAATAGACAGACAAATATTTAGATAGATCCAAACCAGGCATCCGCTTTTACCACAGAGAAAACTCAGACCAAATAATGTGCCAGAGAAGTAATCCACTCTGGCCAGAGCACAACACATGTAAAAAACACACAATACTGACAAGAACATTAGATGACACATGCTCAACATGTTTTTGGCTCACATATTTTTCATTGCTTATTCACAATCAAAGTAAAAAACTTAAGACCGATAAAAACATTAACTGTGTACTCTAAACAGTATATGTTACTCCTGGCCCCTTTTCTGCATTGTCTATGCTGTGCATTAAACTCCTCTCTTTTCTTTCTATAGTCTGTTACACTGTACATTATACTTTTGACCCATTCCCAGTATAGTGTATGTTGAACATTGTACTCCTGACCTTTTTTCTGTATGGTTTTGATTGTACATTAAAAAGCAATGATTCACATTACACATCTGACCTCTTCTCAGCATATTCTGATTCTTTGATATGAAGGGCTTATGGAGCTTCTATACTGTTCGCAAGTACGTCTCTTAGAGGCCCTCTTGGCTTATCCCTCTCTACCTAGGAGAGGGATGGCTGTGTAAAGAGATCACTTCTTAGAGTTCGAAAACGAAGAGTTGGAACTCTGCACTGCTGTCCCGTCGGTGTGCCCAGTCTCGACTGTAAAATGGGGAAGAAGGTATACCCCTTTACGGAGGATAGACAGCAGGACCTTTTTGCCCGCAGTATCAGCTTTACAGCCAATCAGCCCTTTTATCCTTGATCCATAGGAAAATAGACAGACAAATATTTAGATAGATCCAAACCAGGCATCCGCTTTTACCACAGAGAAAACTCAGACCAAATAATGTGCCAGAGAAGTAATCCACTCTGGCCAGAGCACAACACATGTAAAAAACACACAATACTGACAAGAACATTAGATGACACATGTTCAACATGTTTTAGGCTCACATATTTTTCATTTCTTATTCACAATCAAAGTAAAAAACTTAAGACCGACAAAAACACTAACTGTGTACTCTAAACAGTATATGTTACTCCTGGCCCCTTCTCTGCATTGCCTATGCTGTGCATTAAACTCCTCTCTTTTCTTTCTATAGTCTATGTTACACTGTACATTATACTTTTGACCCATTCCCAGTATAGTGTATGTTGTACGTTGTACTCCTGACCTTTTTTTCTGTATGGTTTTGATTGTACATTAAAAAGCAATGATTCACATTACACTTCTGACCTCTTCTCAGCATATTCTGATTCTTTGATATGAAGGGCTTATGGAGCTTCTATACTGTTCGCAAGTACGTCTCTTAGAGGCCCTCTTGGCTGATCCCTCTCCTAGGTCGATCGCTGTGTAAAGAGATCGCTTCTTAGAGTTCGAAAACGAAGAGTTGGAACTCTGCACTGCTGTCCCGTCGGTGTGCCCAGTCTCGACTGTAAAATGGGGAAGAAGGTATACCCCTTTACGGAGGATAGGCAGCAGGACCTTTTTGCCCGGAGTATCAGATTTACAGCCAATCAGCCCTTTTATCCTTGATCCATAGAAAAATAGACAGACAAATATTTAGATAGATCCAAACCAGGCATCCGCTTTTACCACAGAGAAAACTCAGACCAAATAATGTGCCAGAGAAGTAATCTACTCTGGCCAGAGCACAACACATGTAAAAAACACACAATACTGACAAGTACATTAGATGACACATGCTCAACATGTTTTTGGCTCACATATTTTTCATTTCTTATTCACAATCAAAGTAAAAAACTTAAGACCGACAAAAACACTAACTGTGTACTTTAAACAGTATATGTTACTCCTGGCCCCTTCTCTGCATTGCCTATGCTGTGCATTAAACTCCTCTCTTTTCTTTCTATAGTCTATGTTACACTGTACATTATACTTTTGACCCATTCCCAGTATAGTGTATGTTGTACGTTGTACTCCTGACCTTTTTTCTGTATGGTTTTGATTGTACATTAAAAAGCAATGATTCACATTACACTTCTGACCTCTTCTCAGCATATTCTGATTCTTTGATATGAAGGGCTTATGGAGCTTCTATACTGTTCGCAAGTACGTCTCTTAGAGGCCCTCTTGGCTCATCCCTCTCCTAGGTCGATCGCTGTGTAAAGAGATTGCTTCTTAGAGTTCGAAAACGAAGAGTTGGAACTCTGCACTGCTGTCCCGTCGGTGTGCCCAGTCTCGACTGTAAAATGGGGAAGAAGGTATACCCCTTTACGGAGGATAGACAGCAGGACCTTTTTGCCCGGAGTATCAGCTTTACAGCCAATCAGCCCTTTTATCCTTGATCCATAGAAAAATAGACAGACAAATATTTAGATAGATCCAAACCAGGCATCCGCTTTTACCAGAGAAAAAACTCAGACCAAATAATGTGCCAGAGAAGTAATCTACTCTGGCCAGAGCACAACACATGTAAAAAACACACAATACTGACAAGAACATTAGATGACACATGTTCAACATGTTTTTGGCTCACATATTTTTCATTTCTTATTCACAATCAAAGTAAAAAACTTAAGACCGACAAAAACACTGTGTACTCTAAACAGTATATGTTACTCCTGGCCCCTTCTCTGCATTGCATATGCTTTGCATTAAACTCCTCTCTTTTCTTTCTATAGCCTATGTTACACTGTACATTATACTTTTGACCCATTCCCAGTATAGTGTATGTTGTACGTTGTACTCCTGACCTTTTTTCTGTATGGTTTTGATTGTACATTAAAAAGCAATGATTCACATTACACTTCTGACCTCTTCTCAGCATATTCTGATTCTTTGATATGAAGGGCTTATGGAGCTTCTATACTGTTCGCAAGTACGTCTCTTAGAGGCCCTCTTGGCTGATCCCTCTCCTAGGTCGATCGCTGTGTAAAGAGATCGCTTCTTAGAGTTATAAAACGAAGAGTTGGAACTCTGCACTGCTGTCCCGTCGGTGTGCCCAGTCTCAACTGTAAAATGGGGAAGAAGGTATACCCCTTTGCGGAGGATAGACAGCAGGACCTTTTTGCCCAGCTGATCAGCTTTACAGCTAATCAGCCCTTTTATCCTTGATCCATAGAAAATTAGACAGACAAATATTTAGATAGATCCAAACCAGGCATCCGATTTTACCACAGAGAAAACTCAGACCAAATAATGTGCCAGAGAAGTCATCTACTCTGGCCAGAGCACAACACATGTAAAAAACACACAATACTGACAAGAACATTAGATGACACATGCTCAACATGTTTTTGGCTCACATATTTTTCATTTCTTATTCACAATCAAAGTAAAAAACTTAAGACCGACAAAAACACTAACTGTGTATTCTAAACAGTATATGTTACTCCTGGCCCCTTCTCTGCATTGCCTATGCTGTGCATTAAACTCCTCTCTTTTCTTTCTATAGTCTATGTTACACTGTACATTATACTTTTGACCCATTCTCTGTATACTGAATGTTGTACGTTGTACTCCTGACCATTTTTCTGTATAGTCTTTATTGTACATTAAAAAGCTATGTTTCACATTACACTTCTGACCTCTTCTCAGCATATTCTGATTCTTTGATATGAAGGGCTTATGGAGCTTCTATACTGTTCGCAAGTACGTCTCTTAGAGGCCCTCTTGGCTGATCCCTCTCCTAGGTCGATCGCTGTGTAAAGAGATCGCTTCTTAGAGTTCGAAAACGAAGAGTTGGAACTCTGCACTGCTGTCCCGTCGGTGTGCCCAGTCTCGACTGTAAAATGGGGAAGAAGGTATACCCCTTTACGGAGGATAGACAGCAGGACCTTTTTGCCCGGAGTATCAGCTTTACAGCCAATCAGCCCTTTTATCCTTGATCCATAGAAAAATAGGCAGACAAATATTTAGATAGATCCAAACCAGGCATCCGCTTTTACCACAGAGAAAACTCAGACCAAATAATGTGCCAGAGAAGTAATCTACTCTGGCCAGAGCACAACACATGTTAAAAACACACAATACTGAGAAGAACATTAGATGACACATGTTCAACATGTTTTTGGCTCACATATTTTTCATTTCTTATTCACAATCAAAGTAAAAAACTTAAGACCGACAAAAACACTAACTGTGTACTCTAAACAGTATATGTTACTCCTGGCCCCTTCTCTGCATTGCCTATGCTGTGCATTAAACTCCTCTCTTTTCTTTCTATAGTCTATGTTACACTGTACATTATACTTTTGACCCATTCCCAGTATAGTGTATGTTGTACGTTGTACTCCTGACCTTTTTTCTGTATGGTTTTGATTGTACATTAAAAAGCAATGATTCACATTACACTTCTGACCTCTTCTCAGCATATTCTGATTCTTTGATATGAAGGGCTTATGGAGCTTCTATACTGTTCGCAAGTACATCTCTTAGAGGCCCTCTTGGCTGATCCCTCTCCTAGGTCGATCGCTGTGTAAAGAGATCGCTTCTTAGAGTTCGAAAACGAAGAGTTGGAACTCTGCACTGCTGTCCCATCGGTGTGCCCAGTCTCGACTGTAAAATGGGGAAGAAGGTATACCCCTTTACGGAGGATAGACAGCAGGACCTTTTTGCCCGGAGTATCAGCTTTACAGCCAATCAGCCCTTTTATCCTTGATCCATAGAAAAATAGACAGACAAATATTTAGATAGATCCAAACCAGGCATCCGCTTTTACCACAGAGAAAACTCAGGCCAAATAATGTGCCAGAGAAGTAATCTACTCTGGCCAGAGCACAACACATGTTAAAAACACACAATACTGAGAAGAACATTAGATGACACATGTTCAACATGTTTTTGGCTCACATATTTTTCATTTCTTATTCACAATCAAAGTAAAAAACTTAAGACCGACAAAAACACTAACTGTGTACTTTAAACAGTATATGTTACTCCTGGCCCCTTCTCTGCATTGCCTATGCTGTGCATTAAACTCCTCTCTTTTCTTTCTATAGTCTTTGTTACACTGTACATTATACTTTTGACCCATTCCCAGTATAGTGTATGTTGTACGTTGTACTCCTGACCTTTTTTCTGTATGGTTTTGATTGTACATTAAAAAGCAATGATTCCCATTACACTTCTGACCTCTTCTCAGCATATTCTGATTCTTTGATATGAAGGGCTTATGGAGCTTCTATACTGTTCGCAAGTACGTCTCTTAGAGGCCCTCTTGGCTGATCCCTCTCCTAGGTCGATCGCTGTGTAAAGAGATCGCTTCTTAGAGTTAGAAAACGAAGAGTTGGAACTCTGCACTGCTGTCCCGTCGGTGTGCCCAGTCTCGACTGTAAAATGGGGAAGAAGGTATACCCCCTTACGGAGGATAGACAGCAGGACCTTTTTGCCCGGAGTATCAGCTTTACAGCCAATCAGCCCTTTTATCCTTGATCCATAGAAAAATAGACAGACAAATATTTAGATAGATCCAAACCAGGCATCCACTTTTACCAGAGAAAAAACTCAGACCAAATAATGTGCCAGAGAAGTAATCTACTCTGGCCAGAGCACAACACATGTAAAAAACACACAATACTGAGAAGAACATTAGATGACACATGTTCAACATGTTTTTGGCTCACATATTTTTCATTTCTTATTCACAATCAAAGTAAAAAACTTAAGACCGACAAAAACACTAACTGTGTACTCTAAACAGTATATGTTACTCCTGGCCCCTTCTCTGCATTGCCTATGCTGTGCATTAAACTCCTCTCTTTTCTTTCTATAGTCTATGTTACACTGTACATTATATTTTTGACCCATTCCCAGTATAGTGTATGTTGTACGTTGTACTCCTGACCTTTTTTCTGTATGGTTTTGATTGTACATTAAAAAGCAATGATTCACATTACACTTCTGACCTCTTCTCAGCATATTCTGATTCTTTGATATGAAGGGCTTATGGAGCTTCTATACTGTTCGCAAGTACGTCTCTTAGAGGCCCTCTTGGCTGATCCCTCTCCTAGGTCGATCGCTGTGTAAAGAGATCGCTTCTTAGAGTTCGAAAATGAAGAGTTGGAACTCTGCACTGCTGTCCCGTCGGTGTGCCCAGTCTCGACTGTAAAATGGGGAAGAAGGTATACTCCTTTACGGAGGACAGACAGCAGGACCTTTTTGCCCGGAGTATCAGCTTTACAGCCAATCAGCCCTTTTATCCTTGATCCATAGAAAAATACAGACAAATATTTTGATAGATCCCAACCAGGCATCCACTTTTACCACAAAGAAAACTCAGACCAAATAATGTGCCAGAGAAGTAATCCACTCTGGCCAGAGCACAACACATGTAAAAAACACACAATACTGAGAAGAACATTAGATGACACATGTTCAACATGTTTTTGGCTCACATATTTTTCATTTCTTATTCACAATCAAAGTAAAAAACTTAAGACCGACAAAAACACTAACTGTGTACTCTAAACAGTATATGTTACTCCTGGCCCCTTCTCTGCATTGCCTATGCTGTGCATTAAACTCCTCTCTTTTCTTTCTATAGTCTATGTTACACTGTACATTATACTTTTGACCCATTCCCAGTATAGTGTATGTTGTACGTTGTACTCCTGACCTTTTTTCTGTATGGTTTTGATTGTACATTAAAAAGCAATGATTCACATTACACTTCTGACCTCTTCTCAGCATATTCTGATTCTTTGATATGAAGGGCTTATGGAGCTTCTATACTGTTCGCAAGTACGTCTCTTAGAGGCCCTCTTGGCTGATCCCTCTCCTAGGTCGATCGCTGTGTAAAGAGATCACTTCTTAGAGTTCGAAAATGAAGAGTTGGAACTCTGCACTGCTGTCCCGTCGGTGTGCCCAGTCTCGACTGTAAAATGGGGAAGAAGGTATACTCCTTTACGGAGGACAGACAGCAGGACCTTTTTGCCCGGAGTATCAGCTTTACAGCCAATCAGCCCTTTTATCCTTGATCCATAGAAAAATACAGACAAATATTTTGATAGATCCAAACCAGGCATCCACTTTTACCACAAAGAAAACTCAGACCAGAGTAATCCACTCTGGCCAGAGCACAACACATGTAAAAAACACACAATACTGAGAAGAACATTAGATGACACATGTTCAACATGTTTTTGGCTCACATATTTTTCATTTCTTATTCACAATCAAAGTAAAAAACTTAAGACCGACAAAAACACTAACTGTGTACTCTAAACAGTATATGTTACTCCTGGCCCCTTCTCTGCATTGCCTATGCTGTGCATTAAACTCCTCTCTTTTCTTTCTATAGTCTATGTTACACTGTACATTATACTTTTGACCCATTCCCAGTATAGTGTATGTTGTACGTTGTACTCCTGACCTTTTTTCTGTATGGTTTTGATTGTACATTAAAAAGCAATGATTCACATTACACTTCTGACCTCTTCTCAGCATATTCTGATTCTTTGATATGAAGGGCTTATGGAGCTTCTATACTGTTCGCAAGTACGTCTCTTAGAGGCCCTCTTGGCTGATCCCTCTCCTAGGTCGATCGCTGTGTAAAGAGATCGCTTCTTAGAGTTCGAAAATGAAGAGTTGGAACTCTGCACTGCTGTCCCGTCGGTGTGCCCAGTCTCGACTGTAAAATGGGGAAGAAGGTATACTCCTTTACGGAGGACAGACAGCAGGACCTTTTTGCCCGGAGTATCAGCTTTACAGCCAATCAGCCCTTTTATCCTTGATCCATAGAAAAATACAGACAAATATTTTGATAGATCCAAACCAGGCATCCACTTTTACCACAAAGAAAACTCAGACCAAATAATGTGCCAGAGAAGTAATCCACTCTGGCCAGAGCACAACACATGTAAAAAACACACAATACTGACAAGAACATTAGATGACAAACGCTCAACATGTTTTTGGCTCACATATTTGTCATTGCTTATTCACAATCAAAGTAAAAATCTTAAGACCAACAAACACTAACTGTCTACTTTAAAAAGTATATGTTACTCCTGGCCCCTTTTCTGCATTGTCTATGCTGTGCATTAAACTCCTCTCTTTTCTTTCTATAGTCTATGTTACACTGTACATTATACTTTTGACCCATTCCCAGTATAGTGTATGTTGTACGTTGTACTCCTGACCTTTTTTCTGTATGGTTTTGATTGTACATTAAAAAGCAATGATTCACATTACACATCTGACCTCTTCTCAGCATATTCTGATTCTTTGATATGAAGGGCTTATGGAGCTTCTATACTGTTCGCAAGTACGTCTCTTAGAGGCCCTCTTGGCTGATCCCTCTCCTAGGTCGATCGCTGTGTAAAGAGATCGCTTCTTAGAGTTCGAAAACGAAGAGTTGGAACTCTGCACTGCTGTCCCGTCGGTGTGCCCAGTCTCGACTGTAAAATGGGGAAGAAGGTATACCCCTTTACGGAGGATAGACAGCAGGACCTTTTTGCCCGCAGTATCAGCTTTACAGCCAATCAGCCCTTTTATCCTTGATCCATAGAAAAATAGACAGACAAATATTTAGATAGATCCAAACCAGGCATCCGCTTTTACCACAGAGAAAACTCAGACCAAATAATGTGCCAGAGAAGTAATCCACTCTGGCCAGAGCACAACACATGTAAAAAACACACAATACTGACAAGAACATTAGATGACACATGCTCAACATGTTTTTGGCTCACATATTTTTCATTGCTTATTCACAATCAAAGTAAAAAACTTAAGACCGATAAAAACATTAACTGTGTACTCTAAACAGTATATGTTACTCCTGGCCCCTTCTCTGCATTGCCTATGCTGTGCATTAAACTCCTCTCTTTTCTTTCTATAGTCTATGTTACACTGTACATTATACTTTTGACCCATTCTCTGTATACTGAATGTTGTACGTTGTACTCCTGACCATTTTTCTGTATAGTCTTTATTGTACATTAAAAAGCTATGTTTCACATTACACTTCTGACCTCTTCTCAGCATATTCTGATTCTTTGATATGAAGGGCTTATGGAGCTTTTATACTGTTCGCAAGTACGTCTCTTAGAGGCCCTCTTGGCTGATCCCTCTCCTAGGTCGATCGCTGTGTAAAGAGATCGCTTCTTAGAGTTCGAAAATGAAGAGTTGGAACTCTGCACTGCTGTCCCGTCGGTGTGCCCAGTCTCGACTGTAAAATGGGGAAGAAGGTATACCCCTTTACGGAGGATAGACAGCAGGACCTTTTTGCCCGGAGTATCAGCTTTACAGCCAATCAGCCCTTTTATCCTTGATCCATAGAAAAATAGACAGACAAATATTTAGATAGATCCAAACCAGGCATCCGCTTTTACCACAGAGAAAACTCAGACCAAATAATGTGCCAGAGAAGTAATCTACTCTGGCCAGAGCACAACACATGTAAAAAACACACAATACTGACAAGAACATTAGATGACACATGTTCAACATGTTTTTGGCTCACATATTTTTCATTTCTTATTCACAATCAAAGTAAAAAACTTAAGACCGACAAAAACACTAACTGTGTACTCTAAACAGTATATGTTACTCCTGGCCCCTTCTCTGCATTGCCTATGCTGTGCATTAAACTCCTCTCTTTTCTTTCTATAGTCTATGTTACACTGTACATTATACTTTTGACCCATTCCCAGTATAGTGTATGTTGTACGTTGTACTCCTGACCTTTTTTCTGTATGGTTTTGATTGTACATTAAAAAGCAATGATTCACATTACACTTCTGACCTCTTCTCAGCATATTCTGATTCTTTGATATGAAGGGCTTATGGAGCTTCTATACTGTTCGCAAGTACGTCTCTTAGAGGCCCTCTTGGCTGATCCCTCTCCTAGGTCGATCGCTGTGTAAAGAGATCGCTTCTTAGAGTTCGAAAACGAAGAGTTGGAACTCTGCACTGCTGTCCCGTCGGTGTGCCCAGTCTCGACTGTAAAATGGGGAAGAAGGTATACCCCTTTACGGAGGATAGACAGCAGGACCTTTTTGCCCGGAGTATCAGCTTTACAGCCAATCAGCCCTTTTATCCTTGATCCATAGAAAAATAGACAGACAAATATTTAGATAGATCCAAACCAGGCATCCGCTTTTACCAGAGAAAAAACTCAGACCAAATAATGTGCCAGAGAAGTAATCTACTCTGGCCAGAGCACAACACATGTAAAAAACACACAATACTGACAAGAACATTAGATGACACATGTTCAACATGTTTTTGGCTCACATATTTTTCATTTCTTATTCACAATCAAAGTAAAAAACTTAAGACCGACAAAAACACTGTGTACTCTAAACAGTATATGTTACTCCTGGCCCCTTCTCTGCATTGCATATGCTTTGCATTAATCTCCTCTCTTTTCTTTCTATAGCCTATGTTACACTGTACATTATACTTTTGACCCATTCCCAGTATTGTGTATGTTGTACGTTGTACTCCTGACCTTTTTTCTGTATGGTTTTGATTGTACATTAAAAAGCAATGATTCACATTACACTTCTGACCTCTTCTCAGCATATTCTGATTCTTTGATATGAAGGGCTTATGGAGCTTCTATACTGTTCGCAAGTACGTCTCTTAGAGGCCCTCTTGGCTTATCCCTCTCTACCTAGGAGAGGGATGGCTGTGTAAAGAGATCACTTCTTAGAGTTCGAAAACGAAGAGTTGGAACTCTGCACTGCTGTCCCATCGGTGTGCCCAGTCTCGACTGTAAAATGTGGAAGAAGGTATACCCCTTTACGGAGGATAGACAGCAGGACCTTTTTGCCCGCAGTATCAGCTTTACAGCCAATCAGCCCTTTTATCCTTGATCCATAGAAAAATAGACAGACAAATATTTAGATAGATCCAAACCAGGCATCCGCTTTTACCACAGAGAAAACTCAGACCAAATAATGTGCCAGAGAAGTAATCCACTCTGGCCAGAGCACAACACATGTAAAAAACACACAATACTGACAAGAACATTAGATGACACATGCTCAACATGTTTTTGGCTCACATATTTTTCATTGCTTATTCACAATCAAAGTAAAAAACTTAAGACCGATAAAAACATTAACTGTGTACTCTAAACAGTATATGTTACTCCTGGCCCCTTTTCTGCATTGCCTATGCTGTGCATTAAACTCCTCTCTTTTCTTTCTATAGTCTATGTTACACTGTACATTATACTTTTGACCCATTCTCTGTATACTGAATGTTGTACGTTGTACTCCTGACCATTTTTCTGTATAGTCTTTATTGTACATTAAAAAGCTATGTTTCACATTACACTTCTGACCTCTTCTCAGCATATTCTGATTCTTTGATATGAAGGGCTTATGGAGCTTCTATACTGTTCGCAAGTATGTCTCTTAGAGGCCCTCTTGGCTGATCCCTCTCCTAGGTCGATCGCTGTGTAAAGAGATCGCTTCTTAGAGTTCGAAAACGAAGAGTTGGAACTCTGCACTGCTGTCCCGTCGGTGTGCCCAGTCTCGACTGTAAAATGGGGAAGAAGGTATACCCCTTTACGGAGGATAGACAGCAGGACCTTTTTGCCCGGAGTATCAGCTTTACAGCCAATTAGCCCTTTTATCCTTGATCCATAGAAAAATAGATAGACAAATATTTAGATAGATCCAAACCAGGCATCCGCTTTTACCACAGAGAAAACTCAGACCAAATAATGTGCCAGAGAAGTAATCTACTCTGGCCAGAGCACAACACATGTAAAAAACACACAATACTGACAAGAACATTAGATGACACATGTTCAACATGTTTTTGGCTCACATATTTTTCATTTCTTATTCACAATCAAAGTAAAAAACTTAAGACCGACAAAAACACTAACTGTGTACTCTAAACAGTATATGTTACTCCTGGCCCCTTCTCTGCATTGCATATGCTTTGCATTAATCTCCTCTCTTTTCTTTCTATAGCCTATGTTACACTGTACATTATACTTTTGACCCATTCCCAGTATTGTGTATGTTGTACGTTGTACTCCTGACCTTTTTTCTGTATGGTTTTGATTGTACATTAAAAAGCAATGATTCACATTACACTTCTGACCTCTTCTCAGCATATTCTGATTCTTTGATATGAAGGGCTTATGGAGCTTCTATACTGTTCGCAAGTACGTCTCTTAGAGGCCCTCTTGGCTTATCCCTCTCTACCTAGGAGAGGGATGGCTGTGTAAAGAGATCACTTCTTAGAGTTCGAAAACGAAGAGTTGGAACTCTGCACTGCTGTCCCATCGGTGTGCCCAGTCTCGACTGTAAAATGTGGAAGAAGGTATACCCCTTTACGGAGGATAGACAGCAGGACCTTTTTGCCCGCAGTATCAGCTTTACAGCCAATCAGCCCTTTTATCCTTGATCCATAGAAAAATAGACAGACAAATATTTAGATAGATCCAAACCAGGCATCCGCTTTTACCACAGAGAAAACTCAGACCAAATAATGTGCCAGAGAAGTAATCCACTCTGGCCAGAGCACAACACATGTAAAAAACACACAATACTGACAAGAACATTAGATGACACATGCTCAACATGTTTTTGGCTCACATATTTTTCATTGCTTATTCACAATCAAAGTAAAAAACTTAAGACCGATAAAAACATTAACTGTGTACTCTAAACAGTATATGTTACTCCTGGCCCCTTTTCTGCATTGCCTATGCTGTGCATTAAACTCCTCTCTTTTCTTTCTATAGTCTATGTTACACTGTACATTATACTTTTGACCCATTCTCTGTATACTGAATGTTGTACGTTGTACTCCTGACCATTTTTCTGTATAGTCTTTATTGTACATTAAAAAGCTATGTTTCACATTACACTTCTGACCTCTTCTCAGCATATTCTGATTCTTTGATATGAAGGGCTTATGGAGCTTCTATACTGTTCGCAAGTATGTCTCTTAGAGGCCCTCTTGGCTGATCCCTCTCCTAGGTCGATCGCTGTGTAAAGAGATCGCTTCTTAGAGTTCGAAAACGAAGAGTTGGAACTCTGCACTGCTGTCCCGTCGGTGTGCCCAGTCTCGACTGTAAAATGGGGAAGAAGGTATACCCCTTTACGGAGGATAGACAGCAGGACCTTTTTGCCCGGAGTATCAGCTTTACAGCCAATTAGCCCTTTTATCCTTGATCCATAGAAAAATAGATAGACAAATATTTAGATAGATCCAAACCAGGCATCCGCTTTTACCACAGAGAAAACTCAGACCAAATAATGTGCCAGAGAAGTAATCTACTCTGGCCAGAGCACAACACATGTAAAAAACACACAATACTGAGAAGAACATTAGATGACACATGTTCAACATGTTTTTGGCTCACATATTTTTCATTTCTTATTCACAATCAAAGTAAAAAACTTAAGACCGACAAAAACACTAACTGTGTACTCTAAACAGTATATGTTACTCCTGGCCCCTTCTCTGCATTGCCTATGCTGTGCATTAAACTCCTCTCTTTTCTTTCTATAGTCTATGTTACACTGTACATTATACTTTTGACCCATTCCCAGTATAGTGTATGTTGTACGTTGTACTCCTGACCTTTTTTCTGTATGGTTTTGATTGTACATTAAAAAGCAATGATTCACATTACACTTCTGACCTCTTCTCAGCATATTCTGATTCTTTGATATGAAGGGCTTATGGAGCTTCTATACTGTTCGCAAGTACGTCTCTTAGAGGCCCTCTTGGCTGATCCCTCTCCTAGGTCGATCGCTGTGTAAAGAGATCGCTTCTTAGAGTTATAAAACGAAGAGTTGGAACTCTGCACTGCTGTCCCGTCGGTGTGCCCAGTCTCGACTGTAAAATGGGGAAGAAGGTATACCCCTTTACGGAGGACAGACAGCAGGACCTTTTTGCCCGGAGTATCAGCTTTACAGCCAATCAGCCCTTTTATCCTTGATCCATAGAAAAATACAGACAAATATTTTGATAGATCCAAACCATGCATCCACTTTTACCACAAAGAAAACTCAGACCAAATAATGTGCCAGAGAAGTAATCCACTCTGGCCAGAGCACAACACATGTAAAAAACACACAATACTGACAAGAACATTAGATGACAAACGCTCAACATGTTTTTGGCTCACATATTTGTCATTGCTTATTCACAATCAAAGTAAAAATCTTAAGACCAACAAACACTAACTGTCTACTTTAAAAAGTATATGTTACTCCTGGCCCCTTTTCTGCATTGTCTATGCTGTGCATTAAACTCCTCTCTTTTCTTTCTATAGTCTATGTTACACTGTACATTATACTTTTGACCCATTCCCAGTATAGTGTATGTTGTACGTTGTACTCCTGACCTTTTTTCTGTATGGTTTTGATTGTACATTAAAAAGCAATGATTCACATTACACATCTGACCTCTTCTCAGCATATTCTGATTCTTTGATATGAAGGGCTTATGGAGCTTCTATACTGTTCACAAGTACGTCTCTTAGAGGCCCTCTTGGCTTATCCCTCTCTACCTAGGAGAGGGATGACTGTGTAAAGAGATCACTTCTTAGAGTTCGAAAACGAAGAGTTGGAACTCTGCACTGCTGTCCCGTCAGTGTGCCCAGTCTTGACTGTAAAATGGGGAAGAAGGTATACCCCTTTACGGAGGATAGACAGCAGGACCTTTTTGCCCGGAGTATCAGCTTTACAGCCAATCAGCCCTTTTATCCTTGATCCATAGAAAAATAGACAGACAAATATTTAGATAGATCCAAACCAGGCATCCGCTTTTACCACAGAGAAAACTCAGACCAAATAATGTGCCAGAGAAGTAATCCACTCTGGCCAGAGCACAACACATGTAAAAAACACACAATACTGACAAGAACATTAGATGACAAACGCTCAACATGTTTTTGGCTCACATATTTGTCATTGCTTATTCACAATCAAAGTAAAAATCTTAAGACCAACAAACACTAACTGTCTACTTTAAAAAGTATATGTTACTCCTGGCCCCTTTTCTGCATTGTCTATGCTGTGCATTAAACTCCTCTCTTTTCTTTCTATAGTCTATGTTACACTGTACATTATACTTTTGACCCATTCCCAGTATAGTGTATGTTGTACGTTGTACTCCTGACCTTTTTTCTGTATGGTTTTGATTGTACATTAAAAAGCAATGATTCACATTACACATCTGACCTCTTCTCAGCATATTCTGATTCTTTGATATGAAGGGCTTATGGAGCTTCTATACTGTTCGCAAGTACGTCTCTTAGAGGCCCTCTTGGCTGATCCCTCTCCTAGGTCGATCGCTGTGTAAAGCGATCGCTTCTTAGAGTTCGAAAACGAAGAGTTGGAACTCTGCACTGCTGTCCCGTCGGTGTGCCCAGTCTCGACTGTAAAATGGGGAAGAAGGTATACCCCTTTACGGAGGATAGACAGCAGGACCTTTTTGCCCGGAGTATCAGCTTTACAGCCAATCAGCCCTTTTATCCTTGATCCATAGAAAAATAGACAGACAAATATTTAGATAGATCCAAACCAGGCATCCGCTTTTACCACAGAGAAAACTCAGACCAAATAATGTGCCAGACAAGTAATCCACTCTGGCCAGAGCACAACACATGTAAAAAACACACAATACTGACAAGAACATTAGATGACACATGCTCAACATGTTTTTGGCTCACATATTTTTCATTGCTTATTCACAATCAAAGTAAAAAACTTAAGACCGATAAAAACATTAACTGTGTACTCTAAACAGTATATGTTACTCCTGGCCCCTTCTCTGCATTGCCTATGCTGTGCATTAAACTCCTCTCTTTTCTTTCTATAGTCTATGTTACACTGTACATTATACTTTTGACCCATTCTCTGTATACTGAATGTTGTACGTTGTACTCCTGACCATTTTTCTGTATAGTCTTTATTGTACATTAAAAAGCTATGTTTCACATTACACTTCTGACCTCTTCTCAGCATATTCTGATTCTTTGATATGAAGGGCTTATGGAGCTTTTATACTGTTCGCAAGTACGTCTCTTAGAGGCCCTCTTGGCTGATCCCTCTCCTAGGTCAATCGCTGTGTAAAGAGATCGCTTCTTAGAGTTCGAAAACGAAGAGTTGGAACTCTGCACTGCTGTCCCGTCGGTGTGCCCAGTCTCGACTGTAAAATGGGGAAGAAGGTATACCCCTTTACGGAGGATAGACAGCAGGACCTTTTTGCCCGGAGTATCAGCTTTACAGCCAATCAGCCCTTTTATCCTTGATCCATAGAAAAATAGACAGACAAATATTTAGATAGATCCAAACCAGGCATCCGCTTTTACCACAGAGAAAACTCAGACCAAATAATGTGCCAGAGAAGTAATCTACTCTGGCCAGAGCACAACACATGTAAAAAACACACAATACTGACAAGAACATTAGATGACACATGTTCAACATGTTCTTGGCTCACATATTTTTCATTTCTTATTCACAATCAAAGTAAAAAACTTAAGACCGACAAAAACACTAACTGTGTACTCTAAACAGTATATGTTACTCCTGGCCCCTTCTCTGCATTGCCTATGCTGTGCATTAAACTCCTCTCTTTTCTTTCTATAGTCTATGTTACACTGTACATTATACTTTTGACCCATTCCCAGTATAGTGTATGTTGTACGTTGTACTCCTGACCTTTTTTCTGTATGGTTTTGATTGTACATTAAAAAGCAATGATTCACATTACACTTCTGACCTCTTCTCAGCATATTCTGATTCTTTGATATGAAGGGCTTATGGAGCTTCTATACTGTTCGCAAGTACGTCTCTTAGAGGCCCTCTTGGCTGATCCCTCTCCTAGGTCGATCGCTGTGTAAAGAGATCGCTTCTTAGAGTTCGAAAACGAAGAGTTGGAACTCTGCACTGCTGTCCCGTCGGTGTGCCCAGTCTCGACTGTAAAATGGGGAAGAAGGTATACCCCTTTACGGAGGATAGACAGCAGGACCTTTTTGCCCGGAGTATCAGCTTTACAGCCAATCAGCCCTTTTATCCTTGATCCATAGAAAAATAGACAGACAAATATTTAGATAGATCCAAACCAGGCATCCGCTTTTACCAGAGAAAAAACTCAGACCAAATAATGTGCCAGAGAAGTAATCTACTCTGGCCAGAGCACAACACATGTAAAAAACACACAATACTGACAAGAACATTAGATGACACATGTTCAACATGTTTTTGGCTCACATATTTTTCATTTCTTATTCACAATCAAAGTAAAAAACTTAAGACCGACAAAAACACTGTGTACTCTAAACAGTATATGTTACTCCTTGCCCCTTCTCTGCATTGCATATGCTTTGCATTAAACTCCTCTCTTTTCTTTCTATAGCCTATGTTACACTGTACATTATACTTTTGACCCATTCCCAGTATTGTGTATGTTGTACGTTGTACTCCTGACCTTTTTTCTGTATGGTTTTGATTGTACATTAAAAAGCAATGATTCACATTACACTTCTGACCTCTTCTCAGCATATTCTGATTCTTTGATATGAAGGGCTTATGGAGCTTCTATACTGTTCGCAAGTACGTCTCTTAGAGGCCCTCTTGGCTTATCCCTCTCTACCTAGGAGAGGGATGGCTGTGTAAAGAGATCACTTCTTAGAGTTCGAAAACGAAGAGTTGGAACTCTGCACTGCTGTCCCATCGGTGTGCCCAGTCTCGACTGTAAAATGGGGAAGAAGGTATACCCCTTTACGGAGGATAGACAGCAGGACCTTTTTGCCCGCAGTATCAGCTTTACAGCCAATCAGCCCTTTTATCCTTGATCCATAGAAAAATAGACAGACAAATATTTAGATAGATCCAAACCAGGCATCCGCTTTTACCACAGAGAAAACTCAGACCAAATAATGTGCCAGAGAAGTAATCCACTCTGGCCAGAGCACAACACATGTAAAAAACACACAATACTGACAAGAACATTAGATGACACATGCTCAACATGTTTTTGGCTCACATATTTTTCATTGCTTATTCACAATCAAAGTAAAAAACTTACGACCGATAAAAACATTAACTGTGTACTCTAAACAGTATATGTTACTCCTGGCCCCTTCTCTGCATTGCCTATGCTGTGCATTAAACTCCTCTCTTTTCTTTCTATAGTCTATGTTACACTGTACATTATACTTTTGACCCATTCTCTGTATACTGAATGTTGTACGTTGTACTCCTGACCATTTTTCTGTATAGTCTTTATTGTACATTAAAAAGCTATGTTTCACATTACACTTCTGACCTCTTCTCAGCATATTCTGATTCTTTGATATGAAGGGCTTATGGAGCTTCTATACTGTCCGCAAGTATGTCTCTTAGAGGCCCTCTTGGCTGATCCCTCTCCTAGGTCGATCGCTGTGTAAAGAGATCGCTTCTTAGAGTTCGAAAACGAAGAGTTGGAACTCTGCACTGCTGTCCCGTCGGTGTGCCCAGTCTCGACTGTAAAATGGGGAAGAAGGTATACCCCTTTACGGAGGATAGACAGCAGGACCTTTTTGCCCGGAGTATCAGCTTTACAGCCAATTAGCCCTTTTATCCTTGATCCATAGAAAAATAGATAGACAAATATTTAGATAGATCCAAACCAGGCATCCGCTTTTACCACAGAGAAAACTCAGACCAAATAATGTGCCAGAGAAGTAATCTACTCTGGCCAGAGCACAACACATGTAAAAAACACACAATACTGAGAAGAACATTAGATGACACATGTTCAACATGTTTTTGGCTCACATATTTTTCATTTCTTATTCACAATCAAAGTAAAAAACCTAAGACCGACAAAAACACTAACTGTGTACTCTAAACAGTATATGTTACTCCTGGCCCCTTCTCTGCATTGCCTATGCTGTGCATTAAACTCCTCTCTTTTCTTTCTATAGTCTATGTTACACTGTACATTATACTTTTGACCCATTCCCAGTATAGTGTATGTTGTACGTTGTACTCCTGACCTTTTTTCTGTATGGTTTTGATTGTACATTAAAAAGCAATGATTCACATTACACTTCTGACCTCTTCTCAGCATATTCTGATTCTTTGATATGAAGGGCTTATGGAGCTTCTATACTGTTCGCAAGTACGTCTCTTAGAGGCCCTCTTGGCTGATCCCTCTCCTAGGTCGATCGCTGTGTAAAGAGATTGCTTCTTAGAGTTATAAAACGAAGAGTTGGAACTCTGCACTGCTGTCCCGTCGGTGTGCCCAGTCTTGACTGTAAAATGGGGAAGAAGGTATACCCCTTTACGGAGGACAGACAGCAGGACCTTTTTGCCCGGAGTATCAGCTTTACAGCCAATCAGCCCTTTTATCCTTGATCCATAGAAAAATACAGACAAATATTTTGATAGATCCAAACCATGCATCCACTTTTACCACAAAGAAAACTCAGACCAAATAATGTGCCAGAGAAGTAATCCACTCTGGCCAGAGCACAACACATGTAAAAAACACACAATACTGACAAGAACATTAGATGACAAACGCTCAACATGTTTTTGGCTCACATATTTGTCATTGCTTATTCACAATCAAAGTAAAAATCTTAAGACCAACAAACACTAACTGTCTACTTTAAAAAGTATATGTTACTCCTGGCCCCTTCTCTGCATTGCCTATGCTGTGCATTAAACTCCTCTCTTTTCTTTCTATAGTCTATGTTACACTGTACATTATACTTTTGACCCATTCCCAGTATAGTGTATGTTGTACGTTGTACTCCTGACCTTTTTTCTGTATGGTTTTGATTGTACATTAAAAAGCAATGATTCACATTACACTTCTGACCTCTTCTCAGCATATTCTGATTCTTTGATATGAAGGGCTTATATAGCTTCTATACTGTTCGCAAGTACATCTCTTAGAGGCCCTCTTGGCTGATCCCTCTCCTAGGTCGATCGCTGTGTAAAGAGATCGCTTCTTAGAGTTCGAAAACGAAGAGTTGGAACTCTGCACTGCTGTCCCGTCGGTGTGCCCAGTCTCGACTGTAAAATGGGGAAGAAGGTATACCCCTTTACGGAGGATAGACAGCAGGACCTTTTTGCCCGGAATATCAGCTTTACAGCCAATCAGCCCTTTTATCCTTGATCCATAGAAAAATAGACAGACAAATATTTAGATAGATCCAAACCAGGCATCCGCTTTTACCACAGAGAAAACTCAGACCAAATAATGTGCCAGAGAAGTAATCTACTCTGGCCAGAGCACAACACATGTAAAAAACACACAATACTGACAAGAACATTAGATGACACATGTTCAACATGTTTTTGGCTCACATATTTTTCATTTCTTATTCACAATCAAAGTAAAAAACTTAAGACCGACAAAAACACTAACTGTGTATTCTAAACAGTATATGTTACTCCTGGCCCCTTCTCTGCATTGCCTATGCTGTGCATTAAACTCCTCTCTTTTCTTTCTATAGTCTATGTTACACTGTACATTATACTTTTGACCCATTCTCTGTATACTGAATGTTGTACGTTGTACTCCTGACCATTTTTCTGTATAGTCTTTATTGTACATTAAAAAGCTATGTTTCACATTACACTTCTGACCTCTTCTCAGCATATTCTGATTCTTTGATATGAAGGGCTTATGGAGCTTCTATACTGTCCGCAAGTATGTCTCTTAGAGGCCCTCTTGGCTGATCCCTCTCCTAGGTCGATCGCTGTGTAAAGAGATCGCTTCTTAGAGTTCGAAAACGAAGAGTTGGAACTCTGCACTGCTGTCCCGTCGGTGTGCCCAGTCTCGACTGTAAAATGGGGAAGAAGGTATACCCCTTTACGGAGGATAGACAGCAGGACCTTTTTGCCCGGAGTATCAGCTTTACAGCCAATTAGCCCTTTTATCCTTGATCCATAGAAAAATAGATAGACAAATATTTAGATAGATCCAAACCAGGCATCCGCTTTTACCACAGAGAAAACTCAGACCAAATAATGTGCCAGAGAAGTAATCTACTCTGGCCAGAGCACAACACATGTAAAAAACACACAATACTGAGAAGAACATTAGATGACACATGTTCAACATGTTTTTGGCTCACATATTTTTCATTTCTTATTCACAATCAAAGTAAAAAACCTAAGACCGACAAAAACACTAACTGTGTACTCTAAACAGTATATGTTACTCCTGGCCCCTTCTCTGCATTGCCTATGCTGTGCATTAAACTCCTCTCTTTTCTTTCTATAGTCTATGTTACACTGTACATTATACTTTTGACCCATTCCCAGTATAGTGTATGTTGTACGTTGTACTCCTGACCTTTTTTCTGTATGGTTTTGATTGTACATTAAAAAGCAATGATTCACATTACACTTCTGACCTCTTCTCAGCATATTCTGATTCTTTGATATGAAGGGCTTATGGAGCTTCTATACTGTTCGCAAGTACGTCTCTTAGAGGCCCTCTTGGCTGATCCCTCTCCTAGGTCGATCGCTGTGTAAAGAGATTGCTTCTTAGAGTTATAAAACGAAGAGTTGGAACTCTGCACTGCTGTCCCGTCGGTGTGCCCAGTCTTGACTGTAAAATGGGGAAGAAGGTATACCCCTTTACGGAGGACAGACAGCAGGACCTTTTTGCCCGGAGTATCAGCTTTACAGCCAATCAGCCCTTTTATCCTTGATCCATAGAAAAATACAGACAAATATTTTGATAGATCCAAACCATGCATCCACTTTTACCACAAAGAAAACTCAGACCAAATAATGTGCCAGAGAAGTAATCCACTCTGGCCAGAGCACAACACATGTAAAAAACACACAATACTGACAAGAACATTAGATGACAAACGCTCAACATGGTTTTGGCTCACATATTTGTCATTGCTTATTCACAATCAAAGTAAAAATCTTAAGACCAACAAACACTAACTGTCTACTTTAAAAAGTATATGTTACTCCTGGCCCCTTCTCTGCATTGCCTATGCTGTGCATTAAACTCCTCTCTTTTCTTTCTATAGTCTATGTTACACTGTACATTATACTTTTGACCCATTCCCAGTATAGTGTATGTTGTACGTTGTACTCCTGACCTTTTTTCTGTATGGTTTTGATTGTACATTAAAAAGCAATGATTCACATTACACTTCTGACCTCTTCTCAGCATATTCTGATTCTTTGATATGAAGGGCTTATATAGCTTCTATACTGTTCGCAAGTACATCTCTTAGAGGCCCTCTTGGCTGATCCCTCTCCTAGGTCGATCGCTGTGTAAAGAGATCGCTTCTTAGAGTTCGAAAACGAAGAGTTGGAACTCTGCACTGCTGTCCCGTCGGTGTGCCCAGTCTCGACTGTAAAATGGGGAAGAAGGTATACCCCTTTACGGAGGATAGACAGCAGGACCTTTTTGCCCGGAATATCAGCTTTACAGCCAATCAGCCCTTTTATCCTTGATCCATAGAAAAATAGACAGACAAATATTTAGATAGATCCAAACCAGGCATCCGCTTTTACCACAGAGAAAACTCAGACCAAATAATGTGCCAGAGAAGTAATCTACTCTGGCCAGAGCACAACACATGTAAAAAACACACAATACTGACAAGAACATTAGATGACACATGTTCAACATGTTTTTGGCTCACATATTTGTCATTGCTTATTCACAATCAAAGTAAAAATCTTAAGACCAACAAACACTAACTGTCTACTTTAAAAAGTATATGTTACTCCTGGCCCCTTTTCTGCATTGTCTATGCTGTGCATTAAACTCCTCTCTTTTCTTTCTATAGTCTATGTTACACTGTACATTATACTTTTGACCCATTCCCAGTATAGTGTATGTTGTACGTTGTACTCCTGACCTTTTTTCTGTAAGGTTTTGATTGTACATTAAAAAGCAACGATTCACATTACACATCTGACCTCTTCTTAGCATATTCTGATTCTTTGATATGAAGGGCTTATGGAGCTTCTATACTGTTCGCAAGTACGTCTCTTAGAGGCCCTCTTGGCTGATCCCTCTCCTAGGTCGATCGCTGTGTAAAGAGATCGCTTCTTAGAGTTCAAAAACGAAGAGTTGGAACTTTGCACTGCTGTCCCGTCGGTGTGCCCAGTCTCGACTGTAAAATGGGGAAGAAGGTATACCACTTTACGGAGGACAGACAGCAGGACCTTTTTGCCCGGAGTATCAGCTTTACAGCCAATCAGCCCTTTTATCCTTGATCCATAGAAAAATACAGACAAATATTTTGATAGATCCAAACCAGGCATCCACTTTTACCACAAAGAAAACTCAGACCAAATAATGTGCCAGAGAAGTAATCCACTCTGGCCAGAGCACAACACATGTAAAAAACACACAATACTGACAAGAACATTAGATGACAAACGCTCAACATGTTTTTGGCTCACATATTTGTCATTGCTTATTCACAATCAAAGTAAAAATCTTAAGACCAACAAACACTAACTGTCTACTTTAAAAAGTATATGTTACTCCTGGCCCCTTTTCTGCATTGTCTATGCTGTGCATTAAACTCCTCTCTTTTCTTTCTATAGTCTATGTTACACTGTACATTATACTTTTGACCCATTCCCAGTATAGTGTATGTTGTACGTTGTACTCCTGACCTTTTTTCTGTATGGTTTTGATTGTACATTAAAAAGCAATGATTCACATTACACATCTGACCTCTTCTCAGCATATTCTGATTCTTTGATATGAAGGGCTTATGGAGCTTCTATACTGTTCGCAAGTACGTCTCTTAGAGGCCCTCTTGGCTGATCCCTCTCCTAGGTCGATCGCTGTGTAAAGCGATCGCTTCTTAGAGTTCGAAAACGAAGAGTTGGAACTCTGCACTGCTGTCCCGTCGGTGTGCCCAGTCTCGACTGTAAAATGGGGAAGAAGGTATACCCCTTTACGGAGGATAGACAGCAGGACCTTTTTGCCCGCAGTATCAGCTTTACAGCCAATCAGCCCTTTTATCCTTGATCCATAGAAAAATAGACAGACAAATATTTAGATAGATCCAAACCAGGCATCCGCTTTTACCACAGAGAAAACTCAGACCAAATAATGTGCCAGAGAAGTAATCCACTCTGGCCAGAGCACAACACATGTAAAAAACACACAATACTGACAAGAACATTAGATGACACATGCTCAACATGTTTTTGGCTCACATATTTTTCATTGCTTATTCACAATCAAAGTAAAAAACTTAAGACCGATAAAAACATTAACTGTGTACTCTAAACAGTATATGTTACTCCTGGCCCCTTCTCTGCATTGCCTATGCTGTGCATTAAACTCCTCTCTTTTCTTTCTATAGTCTATGTTACACTGTACATTATACTTTTGACCCATTCTCTGTATACTGAATGTTGTACGTTGTACTCCTGACCATTTTTCTGTATAGTCTTTATTGTACATTAAAAAGCTATGTTTCACATTACACTTCTGACCTCTTCTCAGCATATTCTGATTCTTTGATATGAAGGGCTTATGGAGCTTCTATACTCTTCGCAAGTACGTCTCTTAGAGGCCCTCTTGGCTGATCCCTCTCCTAGGTCGATCGCTGTGTAAAGAGATCGCTTCTTAGAGTTATAAAACGAAGAGTTGGAACTCTGCACTGCTGTCCCGTCGGTGTGCCCAGTCTCGACTGTAAAATGGGGAAGAAGGTATACTCCTTTACGGAGGACAGACAGCAGGACCTTTTTGCCCGGAGTATCAGCTTTACAGCCAATCAGCCCTTTTATCCTTGATCCATAGAAAAATACAGACAAATATTTTGATAGATCCAAACCAGGCATCCACTTTTACCACAAAGAAAACTCAGACCAAATAATGTGCCAGAGAAGTAATCCACTCTGGCCAGAGCACAACACATGTAAAAAACACACAATACTGACAAGAACATTAGATGACAAACGCTCAACATGTTTTTGGCTCACATATTTGTCATTGCTTATTCACAATCAAAGTAAAAATCTTAAGACCAACAAACACTAACTGTCTACTTTAAAAAGTATATGTTACTCCTGGCCCCTTTTCTGCATTGTCTATGCTGTGCATTAAACTCCTCTCTTTTCTTTCTATAGTCTATGTTACACTGTACATTATACTTTTGACCCATTCCCAGTATAGTGTATGTTGTACGTTGTACTCCTGACCTTTTTTCTGTATGGTTTTGATTGTACATTAAAAAGCAACGATTCACATTACACATCTGACCTCTTCTTAGCATATTCTGATTCTTTGATATGAAGGGCTTATGGAGCTTCTATACTGTTCGCAAGTACGTCTCTTAGAGGCCCTCTTGGCTGATCCCTCTCCTATGTCGATCACTGTGTAAAGAGATCGCTTCTTAGAGTTCGAAAACGAAGAGTTGGAACTTTGCACTGCTGTCCCGTCGGTGTGCCCAGTCTCGACTGTAAAATGGGGAAGAAGGTATACCACTTTACGGAGGACAGACAGCAGGACCTTTTTGCCCGGAGTATCAGCTTTACAGCCAATCAGCCCTTTTATCCTTGATCCATAGAAAAATACAGACAAATATTTTGATAGATCCAAACCAGGCATCCACTTTTACCACAAAGAAAACTCAGACCAAATAATGTGCCAGAGAAGTAATCCACTCTGGCCAGAGCACAACACATGTAAAAAACACACAATACTGACAAGAACATTAGATGACAAACGCTCAACATGTTTTTGGCTCACATATTTGTCATTGCTTATTCACAATCAAAGTAAAAATCTTAAGACCAACAAACACTAACTGTCTACTTTAAAAAGTATATGTTACTCCTGGCCCCTTTTCTGCATTGTCTATGCTGTGCATTAAACTCCTCTCTTTTCTTTCTATAGTCTATGTTACACTGTACATTATACTTTTGACCCATTCCCAGTATAGTGTATGTTGTACGTTGTACTCCTGACCTTTTTTCTGTATGGTTTTGATTGTACATTAAAAAGCAATGATTCACATTACACATCTGACCTCTTCTCAGCATATTCTGATTCTTTGATATGAAGGGCTTATGGAGCTTCTATACTGTTCGCAAGTACGTCTCTTAGAGGCCCTCTTGGCTGATCCCTCTCCTAGGTCGATCGCTGTGTAAAGCGATCGCTTCTTAGAGTTCGAAAACGAAGAGTTGGAACTCTGCACTGCTGTCCCGTCGGTGTGCCCAGTCTCGACTGTAAAATGGGGAAGAAGGTATACCCCTTTACGGAGGATAGACAGCAGGACCTTTTTGCCCGGAGTATCAGCTTTACAGCCAATCAGCCCTTTTATCCTTGATCCATAGAAAAATAGACAGACAAATATTTAGATAGATCCAAACCAGGCATCCGCTTTTACCACAGAGAAAACTCAGACCAAATAATGTGCCAGAGAAGTAATCCACTCTGGCCAGAGCACAACACATGTAAAAAACACACAATACTGACAAGAACATTAGATGACACATGCTCAACATGTTTTTGGCTCACATATTTTTCATTGCTTATTCACAATCAAAGTAAAAAACTTAAGACCGATAAAAACATTAACTGTGTACTCTAAACAGTATATGTTACTCCTGGCCCCTTCTCTGCATTGCCTATGCTGTGCATTAAACTCCTCTCTTTTCTTTCTATAGTCTATGTTACACTGTACATTATACTTTTGACCCATTCTCTGTATACTGAATGTTGTACGTTGTACTCCTGACCATTTTTCTGTATAGTCTTTATTGTACATTAAAAAGCTATGTTTCACATTACACTTCTGACCTCTTCTCAGCATATTCTGATTCTTTGATATGAAGGGCTTATGGAGCTTTTATACTGTTCGCAAGTACGTCTCTTAGAGGCCCTCTTGGCAGATCCCTCTCCTAGGTCAATCGCTGTGTAAAGAGATCGCTTCTTAGAGTTCGAAAACGAAGAGTTGGAACTCTGCACTGCTGTCCCGTCGGTGTGCCCAGTCTCGACTGTAAAATGGGGAAGAAGGTATACCCCTTTACGGAGGATAGACAGCAGGACCTTTTTGCCCGGAGTATCAGCTTTACAGCCAATCAGCCCTTTTATCCTTGATCCATAGAAAAATAGACAGACAAATATTTAGATAGATCCAAACCAGGCATCCGCTTTTACCACAGAGAAAACTCAGACCAAATAATGTGCCAGAGAAGTAATCTACTCTGGCCAGAGCACAACACATGTAAAAAACACACAATACTGACAAGAACATTAGATGACACATGTTCAACATGTTCTTGGCTCACATATTTTTCATTTCTTATTCACAATCAAAGTAAAAAACTTAAGACCGACAAAAACACTAACTGTGTACTCTAAACAGTATATGTTACTCCTGGCCCCTTCTCTGCATTGCCTATGCTGTGCATTAAACTCCTCTCTTTTCTTTCCATAGTCTATGTTACACTGTACATTATACTTTTGACCCATTCCCAGTATAGTGTATGTTGTACGTTGTACTCCTGACCTTTTTTCTGTATGGTTTTGATTGTACATTAAAAAGCAATGATTCACATTACACTTCTGACCTCTTCTCAGCATATTCTGATTCTTTGATATGAAGGGCTTATGGAGCTTCTATACTGTTCGCAAGTACGTCTCTTAGAGGCCCTCTTGGCTGATCCCTCTCCTAGGTCGATCGCTGTGTAAAGAGATCGCTTCTTAGAGTTCGAAAACGAAGAGTTGGAACTCTGCACTGCTGTCCCGTCGGTGTGCCCAGTCTCGACTGTAAAATGGGGAAGAAGGTATACCCCTTTACGGAGGATAGACAGCAGGACCTTTTTGCCCGGAGTATCAGCTTTACAGCCAATCAGCCCTTTTATCCTTGATCCATAGAAAAATAGACAGACAAATATTTAGATAGATCCAAACCAGGCATCCGCTTTTACCAGAGAAAAAACTCAGACCAAATAATGTGCCAGAGAAGTAATCTACTCTGGCCAGAGCACAACACATGTAAAAAACACACAATACTGACAAGAACATTAGATGACACATGTTCAACATGTTTTTGGCTCACATATTTTTCATTTCTTATTCACAATCAAAGTAAAAAACTTAAGACCGACAAAAACACTGTGTACTCTAAACAGTATATGTTACTCCTGGCCCCTTCTCTGCATTGCATATGCTTTGCATTAAACTCCTCTCTTTTCTTTCTATAGCCTATGTTACACTGTACATTATACTTTTGACCCATTCCCAGTATTGTGTATGTTGTACGTTGTACTCCTGACCTTTTTTCTGTATGGTTTTGATTGTACATTAAAAAGCAATGATTCACATTACACTTCTGACCTCTTCTCAGCATATTCTGATTCTTTGATATGAAGGGCTTATGGAGCTTCTATACTGTTCGCAAGTACGTCTCTTAGAGGCCCTCTTGGCTTATCCCTCTCTACCTAGGAGAGGGATGGCTGTGTAAAGAGATCACTTCTTAGAGTTCGAAAACGAAGAGTTGGAACTCTGCACTGCTGTCCCATCGGTGTGCCCAGTCTCGACTGTAAAATGGGGAAGAAGGTATACCCCTTTACGGAGGATAGACAGCAGGACCTTTTTGCCCGCAGTATCAGCTTTACAGCCAATCAGCCCTTTTATCCTTGATCCATAGAAAAATAGACAGACAAATATTTAGATAGATCCAAACCAGGCATCCGCTTTTACCACAGAGAAAACTCAGACCAAATAATGTGCCAGAGAAGTAATCCACTCTGGCCAGAGCACAACACATGTAAAAAACACACAATACTGACAAGAACATTAGATGACACATGCTCAACATGTTTTTGGCTCACATATTTTTCATTGCTTATTCACAATCAAAGTAAAAAACTTACGACCGATAAAAACATTAACTGTGTACTCTAAACAGTATATGTTACTCCTGGCCCCTTCTCTGCATTGCCTATGCTGTGCATTAAACTCCTCTCTTTTCTTTCTATAGTCTATGTTACACTGTACATTATACTTTTGACCCATTCTCTGTATACTGAATGTTGTACGTTGTACTCCTGACCATTTTTCTGTATAGTCTTTATTGTACATTAAAAAGCTATGTTTCACATTACACTTCTGACCTCTTCTCAGCATATTCTGATTCTTTGATATGAAGGGCTTATGGAGCTTCTATACTGTCCGCAAGTATGTCTCTTAGAGGCCCTCTTGGCTGATCCCTCTCCTAGGTCGATCGCTGTGTAAAGAGATCGCTTCTTAGAGTTCGAAAACGAAGAGTTGGAACTCTGCACTGCTGTCCCGTCGGTGTGCCCAGTCTCGACTGTAAAATGGGGAAGAAGGTATACCCCTTTACGGAGGATAGACAGCAGGACCTTTTTGCCCGGAGTATCAGCTTTACAGCCAATTAGCCCTTTTATCCTTGATCCATAGAAAAATAGATAGACAAATATTTAGATAGATCCAAACCAGGCATCCGCTTTTACCACAGAGAAAACTCAGACCAAATAATGTGCCAGAGAAGTAATCTACTCTGGCCAGAGCACAACACATGTAAAAAACACACAATACTGAGAAGAACATTAGATGACACATGTTCAACATGTTTTTGGCTCACATATTTTTCATTTCTTATTCACAATCAAAGTAAAAAACCTAAGACCGACAAAAACACTAACTGTGTACTCTAAACAGTATATGTTACTCCTGGCCCCTTCTCTGCATTGCCTATGCTGTGCATTAAACTCCTCTCTTTTCTTTCTATAGTCTATGTTACACTGTACATTATACTTTTGACCCATTCCCAGTATAGTGTATGTTGTACGTTGTACTCCTGACCTTTTTTCTGTATGGTTTTGATTGTACATTAAAAAGCAATGATTCACATTACACTTCTGACCTCTTCTCAGCATATTCTGATTCTTTGATATGAAGGGCTTATGGAGCTTCTATACTGTTCGCAAGTACGTCTCTTAGAGGCCCTCTTGGCTGATCCCTCTCCTAGGTCGATCGCTGTGTAAAGAGATTGCTTCTTAGAGTTATAAAACGAAGAGTTGGAACTCTGCACTGCTGTCCCGTCGGTGTGCCCAGTCTTGACTGTAAAATGGGGAAGAAGGTATACCCCTTTACGGAGGACAGACAGCAGGACCTTTTTGCCCGGAGTATCAGCTTTACAGCCAATCAGCCCTTTTATCCTTGATCCATAGAAAAATACAGACAAATATTTTGATAGATCCAAACCATGCATCCACTTTTACCACAAAGAAAACTCAGACCAAATAATGTGCCAGAGAAGTAATCCACTCTGGCCAGAGCACAACACATGTAAAAAACACACAATACTGACAAGAACATTAGATGACAAACGCTCAACATGTTTTTGGCTCACATATTTGTCATTGCTTATTCACAATCAAAGTAAAAATCTTAAGACCAACAAACACTAACTGTCTACTTTAAAAAGTATATGTTACTCCTGGCCCCTTTTCTGCATTGTCTATGCTGTGCATTAAACTCCTCTCTTTTCTTTCTATAGTCTATGTTACACTGTACATTATACTTTTGACCCATTCCCAGTATAGTGTATGTTGTACGTTGTACTCCTGACCTTTTTTCTGTATGGTTTTGATTGTACATTAAAAAGCAACGATTCACATTACACATCTGACCTCTTCTTAGCATATTCTGATTCTTTGATATGAAGGGCTTATGGAGCTTCTATACTGTTCGCAAGTACGTCTCTTAGAGGCCCTCTTGGCTGATCCCTCTCCTATGTCGATCGCTGTGTAAAGAGATCGCTTCTTAGAGTTCGAAAACGAAGAGTTGGAACTTTGCACTGCTGTCCCGTCGGTGTGCCCAGTCTCGACTGTAAAATGGGGAAGAAGGTATACCACTTTACGGAGGACAGACAGCAGGACCTTTTTGCCCGGAGTATCAGCTTTACAGCCAATCAGCCCTTTTATCCTTGATCCATAGAAAAATACAGACAAATATTTTGATAGATCCAAACCAGGCATCCACTTTTACCACAAAGAAAACTCAGACCAAATAATGTGCCAGAGAAGTAATCCACTCTGGCCAGAGCACAACACATGTAAAAAACACACAATACTGACAAGAACATTAGATGACAAACGCTCAACATGTTTTTGGCTCACATATTTGTCATTGCTTATTCACAATCAAAGTAAAAATCTTAAGACCAACAAACACTAACTGTCTACTTTAAAAAGTATATGTTACTCCTGGCCCCTTTTCTGCATTGTCTATGCTGTGCATTAAACTCCTCTCTTTTCTTTCTATAGTCTATGTTACACTGTACATTATACTTTTGACCCATTCCCAGTATAGTGTATGTTGTACGTTGTACTCCTGACCTTTTTTCTGTATGGTTTTGATTGTACATTAAAAAGCAATGATTCACATTACACATCTGACCTCTTCTCAGCATATTCTGATTCTTTGATATGAAGGGCTTATGGAGCTTCTATACTGTTCGCAAGTACGTCTCTTAGAGGCCCTCTTGGCTGATCCCTCTCCTAGGTCGATCGCTGTGTAAAGCGATCGCTTCTTAGAGTTCGAAAACGAAGAGTTGGAACTCTGCACTGCTGTCCCGTCGGTGTGCCCAGTCTCGACTGTAAAATGGGGAAGAAGGTATACCCCTTTACGGAGGATAGACAGCAGGACCTTTTTGCCCGGAGTATCAGCTTTACAGCCAATCAGCCCTTTTATCCTTGATCCATAGAAAAATAGACAGACAAATATTTAGATAGATCCAAACCAGGCATCCGCTTTTACCACAGAGAAAACTCAGACCAAATAATGTGCCAGAGAAGTAATCCACTCTGGCCAGAGCACAACACATGTAAAAAACACACAATACTGACAAGAACATTAGATGACACATGCTCAACATGTTTTTGGCTCACATATTTTTCATTGCTTATTCACAATCAAAGTAAAAAACTTAAGACCGATAAAAACATTAACTGTGTACTCTAAACAGTATATGTTACTCCTGGCCCCTTCTCTGCATTGCCTATGCTGTGCATTAAACTCCTCTCTTTTCTTTCTATAGTCTATGTTACACTGTACATTATACTTTTGACCCATTCTCTGTATACTGAATGTTGTACGTTGTACTCCTGACCATTTTTCTGTATAGTCTTTATTGTACATTAAAAAGCTATGTTTCACATTACACTTCTGACCTCTTCTCAGCATATTCTGATTCTTTGATATGAAGGGCTTATGGAGCTTTTATACTGTTCGCAAGTACGTCTCTTAGAGGCCCTCTTGGCTGATCCCTCTCCTAGGTCAATCGCTGTGTAAAGAGATCGCTTCTTAGAGTTCGAAAACGAAGAGTTGGAACTCTGCACTGCTGTCCCGTCGGTGTGCCCAGTCTCGACTGTAAAATGGGGAAGAAGGTATACCCCTTTACGGAGGATAGACAGCAGGACCTTTTTGCCCGGAGTATCAGCTTTACAGCCAATCAGCCCTTTTATCCTTGATCCATAGAAAAATAGACAGACAAATATTTAGATAGATCCAAACCAGGCATCCGCTTTTACCACAGAGAAAACTCAGACCAAATAATGTGCCAGAGAAGTAATCTACTCTGGCCAGAGCACAACACATGTAAAAAACACACAATACTGACAAGAACATTAGATGACACATGTTCAACATGTTCTTGGCTCACATATTTTTCATTTCTTATTCACAATCAAAGTAAAAAACTTAAGACCGACAAAAACACTAACTGTGTACTCTAAACAGTATATGTTACTCCTGGCCCCTTCTCTGCATTGCCTATGCTGTGCATTAAACTCCTCTCTTTTCTTTGTATAGTCTATGTTACACTGTACATTATACTTTTGACCCATTCCCAGTATAGTGTATGTTGTACGTTGTACTCCTGACCTTTTTTCTGTATGGTTTTGATTGTACATTAAAAAGCAATGATTCACATTACACTTCTGACCTCTTCTCAGCATATTCTGATTCTTTGATATGAAGGGCTTATGGAGCTTCTATACTGTTCGCAAGTACGTCTCTTAGAGGCCCTCTTGGCTGATCCCTCTCCTAGGTCGATCGCTGTGTAAAGAGATCGCTTCTTAGAGTTCGAAAACGAAGAGTTGGAACTCTGCACTGCTGTCCCGTCGGTGTGCCCAGTCTCGACTGTAAAATGGGGAAGAAGGTATACCCCTTTACGGAGGATAGACAGCAGGACCTTTTTGCCCGGAGTATCAGCTTTACAGCCAATCAGCCCTTTTATCCTTGATCCATAGAAAAATAGACAGACAAATATTTAGATAGATCCAAACCAGGCATCCGCTTTTACCAGAGAAAAAACTCAGACCAAATAATGTGCCAGAGAAGTAATCTACTCTGGCCAGAGCACAACACATGTAAAAAACACACAATACTGACAAGAACATTAGATGACACATGTTCAACATGTTTTTGGCTCACATATTTTTCATTTCTTATTCACAATCAAAGTAAAAAACTTAAGACCGACAAAAACACTGTGTACTCTAAACAGTATATGTTACTCCTGGCCCCTTCTCTGCATTGCATATGCTTTGCATTAAACTCCTCTCTTTTCTTTCTATAGCCTATGTTACACTGTACATTATACTTTTGACCCATTCCCAGTATTGTGTATGTTGTACGTTGTACTCCTGACCTTTTTTCTGTATGGTTTTGATTGTACATTAAAAAGCAATGATTCACATTACACTTCTGACCTCTTCTCAGCATATTCTGATTCTTTGATATGAAGGGCTTATGGAGCTTCTATACTGTTCGCAAGTACGTCTCTTAGAGGCCCTCTTGGCTTATCCCTCTCTACCTAGGAGAGGGATGGCTGTGTAAAGAGATCACTTCTTAGAGTTCGAAAACGAAGAGTTGGAACTCTGCACTGCTGTCCCATCGGTGTGCCCAGTCTCGACTGTAAAATGGGGAAGAAGGTATACCCCTTTACGGAGGATAGACAGCAGGACCTTTTTGCCCGCAGTATCAGCTTTACAGCCAATCAGCCCTTTTATCCTTGATCCATAGAAAAATAGACAGACAAATATTTAGATAGATCCAAACCAGGCATCCGCTTTTACCACAGAGAAAACTCAGACCAAATAATGTGCCAGAGAAGTAATCCACTCTGGCCAGAGCACAACACATGTAAAAAACACACAATACTGACAAGAACATTAGATGACACATGCTCAACATGTTTTTGGCTCACATATTTTTCATTGCTTATTCACAATCAAAGTAAAAAACTTACGACCGATAAAAACATTAACTGTGTACTCTAAACAGTATATGTTACTCCTGGCCCCTTCTCTGCATTGCCTATGCTGTGCATTAAACTCCTCTCTTTTCTTTCTATAGTCTATGTTACACTGTACATTATACTTTTGACCCATTCTCTGTATACTGAATGTTGTACGTTGTACTCCTGACCATTTTTCTGTATAGTCTTTATTGTACATTAAAAAGCTATGTTTCACATTACACTTCTGACCTCTTCTCAGCATATTCTGATTCTTTGATATGAAGGGCTTATGGAGCTTCTATACTGTCCGCAAGTATGTCTCTTAGAGGCCCTCTTGGCTGATCCCTCTCCTAGGTCGATCGCTGTGTAAAGAGATCGCTTCTTAGAGTTCAAAAACGAAGAGTTGGAACTCTGCACTGCTGTCCCGTCGGTGTGCCCAGTCTCGACTGTAAAATGGGGAAGAAGGTATACCCCTTTACGGAGGATAGACAGCAGGACCTTTTTGCCCGGAGTATCAGCTTTACAGCCAATTAGCCCTTTTATCCTTGATCCATAGAAAAATAGATAGACAAATATTTAGATAGATCCAAACCAGGCATCCGCTTTTACCACAGAGAAAACTCAGACCAAATAATGTGCCAGAGAAGTAATCTACTCTGGCCAGAGCACAACACATGTAAAAAACACACAATACTGAGAAGAACATTAGATGACACATGTTCAACATGTTTTTGGCTCACATATTTTTCATTTCTTATTCACAATCAAAGTAAAAAACCTAAGACCGACAAAAACACTAACTGTGTACTCTAAACAGTATATGTTACTCCTGGCCCCTTCTCTGCATTGCCTATGCTGTGCATTAAACTCCTCTCTTTTCTTTCTATAGTCTATGTTACACTGTACATTATACTTTTGACCCATTCCCAGTATAGTGTATGTTGTACGTTGTACTCCTGACCTTTTTTCTGTATGGTTTTGATTGTACATTAAAAAGCAATGATTCACATTACACTTCTGACCTCTTCTCAGCATATTCTGATTCTTTGATATGAAGGGCTTATGGAGCTTCTATACTGTTCGCAAGTACGTCTCTTAGAGGCCCTCTTGGCTGATCCCTCTCCTAGGTCGATCGCTGTGTAAAGAGATTGCTTCTTAGAGTTATAAAACGAAGAGTTGGAACTCTGCACTGCTGTCCCGTCGGTGTGCCCAGTCTTGACTGTAAAATGGGGAAGAAGGTATACCCCTTTACGGAGGACAGACAGCAGGACCTTTTTGCCCGGAGTATCAGCTTTACAGCCAATCAGCCCTTTTATCCTTGATCCATAGAAAAATACAGACAAATATTTTGATAGATCCAAACCATGCATCCACTTTTACCACAAAGAAAACTCAGACCAAATAATGTGCCAGAGAAGTAATCCACTCTGGCCAGAGCACAACACATGTAAAAAACACACAATACTGACAAGAACATTAGATGACAAACGCTCAACATGTTTTTGGCTCACATATTTGTCATTGCTTATTCACAATCAAAGTAAAAATCTTAAGACCAACAAACACTAACTGTCTACTTTAAAAAGTATATGTTACTCCTGGCCCCTTTTCTGCATTGTCTATGCTGTGCATTAAACTCCTCTCTTTTCTTTCTATAGTCTATGTTACACTGTACATTATACTTTTGACCCATTCCCAGTATAGTGTATGTTGTACGTTGTACTCCTGACCTTTTTTCTGTATGGTTTTGATTGTACATTAAAAAGCAATGATTCACATTACACATCTGACCTCTTCTCAGCATATTCTGATTCTTTGATATGAAGGGCTTATGGAGCTTCTATACTGTTCACAAGTACGTCTCTTAGAGGCCCTCTTGGCTTATCCCTCTCTACCTAGGAGAGGGATGACTGTGTAAAGAGATCACTTCTTAGAGTTCGAAAACGAAGAGTTGGAACTCTGCACTGCTGTCCCGTCAGTGTGCCCAGTCTCGACTGTAAAATGGGGAAGAAGGTATACCCCTTTACGGGGGATAGACAGCAGGACCTTTTTGCCCGCAGTATCAGCTTTACAGCCAATCAGCCCTTTTATCCTTGATCCATAGAAAAATAGACAGACAAATATTTAGATAGATCCAAACCAGGCATCCGCTTTTACCACAGAGAAAACTCAGACCAAATAATGTGCCAGAGAAGTAATCCACTCTGGCCCGAGCACAACACATGTAAAAAACACACAATACTGACAAGAACATTAGATGACAAACGCTCAACATGTTTTTGGCTCACATATTTGTCATTGCTTATTCACAATCAAAGTAAAAATCTTAAGACCAACAAACACTAACTGTCTACTTTAAAAAGTATATGTTACTCCTGGCCCCTTCTCTGCATTGCCTATGCTGTGCATTAAACTCCTCTCTTTTCTTTCTATAGTCTATGTTACACTGTACATTATACTTTTGACCCATTCTCTGTATACTGAATGTTGTACGTTGTACTCCTGACCATTTTTCTGTATAGTCTTTATTGTACATTAAAAAGCTATGTTTCACATTACACTTCTGACCTCTTCTCAGCATATTCTGATTCTTTGATATGAAGGGCTTATGGAGCTTCTATACTCTTCGCAAGTACGTCTCTTAGAGGCCCTCTTGGCTGATCCCTCTCCTAGGTCGATCGCTGTGTAAAGAGATCGCTTCTTAGAGTTTGAAAACGAAGAGTTGGAACTCTGCACTGCTGTCCCGTCGGTGTGCCCAGTCTCGACTGTAAAATGGGGAAGAAGGTATACCCCTTTACGGAGGATAGACAGCAGGACCTTTTTGCCCGGAGTATCAGCTTTACAGCCAATCAGCCCTTTTATCCTTGATCCATAGAAAAATAGACAGACAAATATTTAGATAGATCCAAACCAGGCATCCGCTTTTACCACAGAGAAAACTCAGACCAAATAATGTGCCAGAGAAGTAATCTACTCTGGCCAGAGCACAACACATGTAAAAAACACACAATACTGACAAGAACATTAGATGACACATGTTCAACATGTTTTTGGCTCACATATTTTTCATTTCTTATTCACAATCAAAGTAAAAAACTTAAGACCGACAAAAACACTAACTGTGTACTCTAAACAGTATATGTTACTCCTGGCCCCTTCTCTGCATTGCCTATGCTGTGCATTAAACTCCTCTCTTTTCTTTCTATAGTCTATGTTACACTGTACATTATACTTTTGACCCATTCTCTGTATACTGAATGTTGTACGTTGTACTCCTGACCATTTTTCTGTAATGGGAGGCCATACAGCACCCTATGACAAAATGGAACCCACCAGCAGTGTGAGGAGACCTGAAAGTGGCACATGGCAGAGTGTGGCGATGGAGACAGCAGCAATGGGAGGCCGTACAGGGACCCACGCTGCTGGTGGAGCTGCCACTGCTCCTACCACCCCACCCCTCCCCTGCTGCCATGGCAGCGGAACGTGAGCGCACAGGGCCCACAGTGTCTGAGGATGGACGTTGGCGCAGAAAGGCAGAGACCAACTGACTACATAGGTGGTTTTTATAGTACGTAATTTTGGCCTCCCTCTCAGCAGGTGTGAAAAAGGCCACCATTTTGGAACGGTAGCGAGGGTCCAACAAGGTGGACAGCCAAAAGTCATCCCTCTGTCTGATGGTTATTATTCGGCTGTCGCTACGCAAGCAACCGAGCATGCTATGGGCCATTTGTGCTAAGGAATGCGAGGGACTCCCTGCCTCCATCTCCACAGCATACTGCCACGGTGCGTCTGGGTCCTCTGTCTCCTCCTCCTCCTCCTCTACCAGATGATCCTGCTCCTCCACTCCTGTCCGCTGAGTGGAAAAACCACCCATTTCACTCAATAATTCCTGAGCACAAATGTCCTCCTCTACCTCCTCCTCTTCTTCCTGTCCTGCCCCCACAGGGGTCATGTGGCGTTGAGATCTGTGCGCCACGTCTACCGCACCCTGACCAGCCATTGTTAACAGCATTTGTTCCAGGACGTGCAACAGAGGAATGACGTCGTTCATCCCATAGTCCTGCCGACTCACGAATAGCGTGGCCTCCTCAAAGGGCCTGAGCAAGCGGCAGGTGTCACGCATGAGCTGCCAATGGCTGACATCTAAGTTACACAGGGGAGTACCTTTATCCGCTTGTAACATCAGGAAATCGGTGATGGCCTGTCGCTGTTCGTAAAGGCGGTCTAACATATGTAGGGTTGAATTCCACCTTGTTGCAACGTCACAGCATGAGGAGTCGGTACAGGGGCCCATGGCAGATTAGGGGCCTGGCCGCAGCAATGTGAGGCCCGTAATCTGCCAGCATCCTATGACAAAATGGAACCCAGCAGCAGTGTGAGGACACCTGAAAGTGGCACATGGCATGACACACTGTGGACCTGGCAGCAGCATGAGGAGGCGGTACAGGGGCCCATGGCAGATTAGGGGCCTGGCCGCAGCAGTGTGAGGCCCGTAATCTGCCAGCATCCTATGACAAAATGGAACCCAGCAGGAGTGTGAGGAGACCTGAAAGTGGCACATGGCAGAGTGTGGCGATGGAGACAGCAGCAATGGGAGGCCGTACAGGGACCCATGACACACTGTGGACCTGGCAGCAGCGTGAGGAGGCGGTACAGGGGCCCATGGCAGATTAGGGGCCTGGCAGCAGCTATGGGAGGCCCGTAATCTGCCAGCACCCTATGACAAAATGGAACCCAGCAGGAGTGTGAGGAGACCTGAAAGTGGCACATGGCAGAGTGTGGCGATGGAGACAGCAGCAATGGGAGGCGGTACAGGGACCCATGAGACACTGTGGACCTGGCAGCAGCATGAGGAGGCGGTACAGGGACCCATGGCAGATTAGGGGCTTGGCCGCAGCAATGTGAGGCCCGTAATCTGCCAGCATCCTATGACAAAATGGAACCCAGCAGCAGTGTGAGGACACCTGAAAGTGGCACATGGCAGAGTGTGGCGATGGAGAAAGCAGCAATGGGAGGCCGTACAGGGACCCATGAGACACTGTGGACCTGGCAGCAGCGTGAGGAGGCGGTACGGGGGCCCATGGCAGATTAGGGGCCTGGCAGCAGCTATGGGAGGCCCGCAATCTGCCAGCACCCTATGACAAAATGGAACACACCAGCAGTGTGAGGAGACCTGAAAGTGGCACATGGCATGACACACTGCGGACCTGGCAGCAGCGTGAGGAGGCGGTACGGGGGCCCATGGCAGATTAGGGGCCTGGCAGCAGCTATGGGAGGCCCGTAATCTGCCAGCACTCTATGACAAAATAGAACACAGCAGCAGTGTGAGGAGACCTGAAAGTTGCACATGGCATGACACACTGTGGACCTGGCAGCAGCGTGAGGAGGCGGTACGGGGGCCCATGGCAGATTAGGGGCCTGGCAGCAGCTATGGGAGGCCCGTAATCTGCCAGCACCCTATGACAAAATGGAACACAGCAGCAGTGTGAGGAGACCTGAAAGTGGCACATGGCATGACACACTGTGGACCTGGCAGCAGCGTGAGGAGGCGGTACGGGGGCCCATGGCAGATTAGGGGCCTGGCAGCAGCTATGGGAGGCCCGTAATCTGCCAGCACCCTATGACAAAATGGAACACACCAGCAGTGTGAGGAGACCTGAAAGTGGCACATGGCATGACACACTGTGGACCCGGCAGCAGCGTGAGGAGGCGGTACGGGGGCCCATGGCAGATTAGGGGCCTGGCAGCAGCTATGGGAGGCCCGTAATCTGCCAGCACCCTATGACAAAATGGAACACAGCAGCAGTGTGAGGAGACCTGAAAGTGGCACATGGCATGACACACTGTGGACCTGGCAGCAGCGTGAGGAGGCGGTACGGGGGCCCATGGCAGATTAGGGGCCTGGCAGCAGCTATGGGAGGCCCGTAATCTGCCAGCACCCTATGACAAAATGGAACACAGCAGCAGTGTGAGGAGACCTGAAAGTGGCACATGGCATGACACACTGTGGACCTGGCAGCAGCGTGAGGAGGCGGTACGGGGGCCCATGGCAGATTAGGGGCCTGGCAGCAGCTATGGGAGGCCCGTAATCTGCCAGCACCCTATGACAAAATGGAACACAGCAGCAGTGTGAGGAGACCTGAAAGTGGCACATGGCATGACACACTGTGGACCTGGCAGCAGCGTGAGGAGGCGGTACGGGGGCCCATGGCAGATTAGGGGCCTGGCAGCAGCTATGGGAGGCCCGTAATCTGCCAGCACCCTATGACAAAATGGAACACACCAGCAGTGTGAGGAGACCTGAAAGTGGCACATGGCATGACACACTGTGGACCTGGCAGCAGCATGAGGAGGCAGTACGGGGGCCCATGGCAGATTAGGGGCCTGGCAGCAGCTATGGGAGGCCCGTAATCTGCCAGCACTCTATGACAAAATGGAACACAGCAGCAGTGGGAGGAGACCTGAAAGTGGCACATGGCAGGGGCATGATTCATGGCGGATTTAGTCAGTTGTGTCAGGAACTGGTGGTTTGAAATCCAGACTAATCCACGCCTGATTCATTTTCACAAACGTGAGTCTCTCCACACTTTGGGTGGACAGTCGTGTCCTCCGCGGAGTTACAATACCTCCTGCCGCACTAAACACGCGCTCCGATGCCACGCTACTGGCCGGGCATGACAGCCTTTCAAGGGCAAATTCAGCTAGTTGGGGCCAAAGGTCAAGTTTCGTTGCCCAGTAGTCAAGGGGATTGTCTACCTCGGTTGGCAGGGTGCTGTCCAAGTAGGCCCAAGCCTGTTGTTTGAGCTCCTGCTCCAGGTCCACCTGATGCTGCTGCTGCTGCTGCTGCTGCTGCTGCGGCTGGTTAGTAGTTTCCTCACTGCGCTGGTGAAGAAAGCTACTCATCATCGACTGCAGACTGAGGCAGCCGCTGCTGGTGGAGCTGCCACTGCTCCTACCACCCCACCCCTCCCCTGCTGCCATGGCAGCGGAACGCGAGCGCACAGGGCCCACAGTGTCTGAGGATGGACGTTGGCGCAGAAAGGCAGAGACCAACTGACTACATAGGTGGTTTTTATAGTACGTAATTTTGGCCTCCCTCTCAGCAGGTGTGAAAAAGGCCACCATTTTGGAACGGTAGCAAGGGTCCAACAAGGTGGACAGCCAAAAGTCATCCCTCTGTCTGATGGTTATTATTCGGCTGTCCCTACGCAAGCAACCAAGCATGCTATGGGCCATTTGTGCCAAGGAATGCGAGGGACTCCCTGCCTCCATCTCCACAGCATACTGCCACGGTGCGTCTGGGTCCTCTGTCTCCTCCTCCTCTACCAGATGCTCCTGCTCCTCCACTCCTGTCCGCTGAGTGGAAAAACCACCCATTTCACTCAATAATTCCTGAGCACAAATGTCCTCCTCTACCTCCTCCTCTTCTTCCTGTCCTGCCCCCACAGGGGTCATGTGGCGTTGAGATCTGTGCGCCACGTCTACCGCACCCTGACCAGCCATTGTTAACAGCATTTGTTCCAGGACGTGCAACAGAGGAATGACGTCATTCATCCCATAGTCCTGCCGACTCATGAATAGCGTGGCCTCCTCAAAGGGCCTGAGCAAGCGGCAGGTGTCACGCATGAGCTGCCAACGGCTGACATCGAAGTTACACAGGGGAGTACCTTTATCCACTTGTAACATCAGGAAATCGGTGATGGCCTTTCGCTGCTCGTAAAGGCGGTCTAACATGTGTAGGGTTGAATTCCACCTTGTTGCAACGTCGCAGATCAGGCGATGCTGTGGAATTCCGTTCTGCCGCTGCAGCTCAAGGAGGGTGTGCTTTGCGCTGTAGGAATGGCTGAAATGCATGCAAAGTTTACGTGACATTTTAAGGATGTCTTGCAGTGGGATGGTGAATTTTAGGAACCGCTTGACAACCAGATTGAACACGTGAGCCATGCATGGCGCATGGCACAACCTTCCTTGACGCAGAGCAGACACCATGTTCTTTCCGTTGTCGGTCAACATGGTTCCGATTTTCAGTTTGCGCGGAGACAGCCATCTGTCGATTTCTCTGTTCATTACACTCAGAAGTTCCTCCCCTGTGTGACTACGTTCGCCAAGGCATACCAGGTGCAGCACAGCGTGACACCGTTGCGCCCTGCACATGTGATATGCCGGTCGGGTAATGGGACTTGGCACGGGGGTGGCGGCTGAGGACACGGCGGAAGAAGAGGTGGTAGAGGCGGACATCTTTGCTGGACCAAGGACGTGCAAACGTGGAGGCAAAAGCGGCGTGACCTGTCCAAGTTGCTGGTGCGGCTGTGCCGGCACCACGTTCACCCAGTGGGCCGTAAATGACATGTACTGTCCCTGACTGTAGTTACAGCTCCACACGTCGGCGCTGCCGTGCACTTTGGCAGAGACCGACATGCTCAAAGACTGGCCCACCATCTCTTCTACATGTGAATGCAGGGCTGGCACTGCCTTTTTGGCGAAGAAATGCCGGCTTGGCACTCTCCACCGCGGCGCGGCACAAGCCATCATTTCTCGGAAAGGTGCTGAGTCCACCACTTGGAAAGGGAGGGACTGCAGCACCAGCAACTTGGACAGGAGGACGTTCAGCTTTTGCACCGTCGGGTGCGTGCTCGCAAACTGTTGTCTCTTGGAAACGGATTCCAAAAAAGACTGCTGACGGAATCCGTGAAGAGGAGTAGCAGGAGAAGGAGCATCTGAACGAGCGGAACAACTCCCCTCAGCAGAGATGTTGGAGCCTTGACTGGCTGATAGAGGGTGATTGACGTCGGGTGACGGAGCAAGTAACGGAGCGGGTGATGGAGCGGGGGCTGGGGCAGGCAGAACCGCCGTATCTTTATCACGGTTTTCCCAGGCCACCAAATGGTGACGCTGCATATGCTGACGCAACGCTGTAGTCCCAACATGGGCCCCCTGGCCACGCTTGACTTTCTGGCCACATAGTCAACATACGGCTACGTTTACTTCCTCGGGCGGCTTGACGAAAAATTGCCACACCGCCGAGTAGGAAACTTTGCCCCCGCTACTCCTCACTGGCTGACTGCTACTTCCTCCGTGCACACCGGCACCACTACTGGCCGTGGTGGTAGGCTGCAGTGGAGCTGGTGCTCTACTCCGTGGCCATTTGCCTCCACTGACACTGCTGCGACCCTGCTGCCTCCTGGGCAACCCACCGACTGTTTTGCTCGCTGCCAAGCTGGCACCCTCTTCTCCTGATGATGCGGAAGAAATTGCCTGATGACGACGAGGCTGCCAAGTGCGATCAACCTCCTCATCATCAATTAGGGTCTCCGCCTCACTACTAGCCCCCTCGGCTGCGTGTGGGTCAGGAGACAGACCTGTCTCTAGACCGGCTACCGAGCCACTCTCCTCGCCAGTACTTCTTCGCCTGGCTGCTGAAGAGGCGGATGTCTCCCCCGTTCCTGACCGCCCTCTGTTAGCTCTTCCTCACTGTACAGTGGGGCTGAGCCCACAGCATGCGATACTTCGCTTGGTGAGGGAACAGCAAAGGACAGGGGCAGGTAGAGGACACGTGATTTCAGTGGGCTTGCTCCCGGCCCATGCCAACTAACGGTTGTGTCTGACTTACACACCGACCGTTGGCTGTAGGTGTCAGAGGTGACCTGGGAAGAGGAAGACGACCGAGCCAACCAATCGATGACGGCAGGGTTGTCGGTGGAGACACGACCGCTGGATGATACCGGGAGCACTGGCCTCTGGCTGCGACTAGTGCTGCCTCGACCCCTTCCTCTGCTGCCACGTCTGCTCGCTCCTAAAACATTGCCTCCTCTGCCACTCCTCTGCATGTTGTCTGACATACTCTTTAATTCAACGATTATGTGTCCCTGAGTAAAAATTCTGTGTCCCTGAGTAACAATTCTGTGTCCCTGAGTAACAATTCTGTGTCTGTCCCTGAGTAAAAATACTGTGTCCCTCAGTAACACTTCTGTGTCCCTCAGTAACACTTCTGTGTCCCTCAGTAACAATTCTGTGTCCCTCAGTAACAATTCTGTGTCCCTCAGTAACAATTATGTGTCTGTCCCTGAGTAACAATTCTGTGTCTGTCCCTGAGTAACAATTCTGTGTCCCTCAGTAACAATTCTGTGTCCCTCAGTAACAATTCTGTGTCTGTCAGTAACAATTCTGTGTCTGTCCCTGAGTAACAATTCTGTGTCCCTGAGTAACAATTATGTGTCCCTGAGTAACAATTCTGTGTCCCTCAGTAACAATTCTGTGTCCCTGAGTAACAATTATGTGTCCCTCAGTAACAATTCTGTGTCTGTCCCTGAGTAACAATTCTGTGTCCCTGAGTAACAATTCTGTGTCCCTGAGTAACAATTCTGTGTCCCTCAGTAACAATTCTGTGTCCCTCAGTAACAATTCTGTGTCTGTCCCTGAGTAACAATTATGTGTCCCTCAGTAACAATTCTGTGTCCCTGAGTAACAATTATGTGTCCCTCAGTAACAATTCTGTGTCTTTCCCTGAGTAACAATTCTGTGTCCCTCAGTAACAATTCTGTGTCCCTGAGTAACAATTATGTGTCCCTCAGTAACAATTCTGTGTCCCTCAGTAACAATTCTGTGTCTGTCCCTGAGTAACAATTCTGTGTCCCTGAGTAACAATTCTGTGTCCCTCAGTAACAATTCTGTGTCCCTGAGTAACAATTCTGTGTCCCTCAGTAACAATTCTGTGTCTGTCCCTGAGTAACAATTCTGTGTCCCTGAGTAACAATTCTGTGTCCCTCAGTAACAATTCTGTGTCCCTGAGTAACAATTCTGTGTCTGTCCCTGAGTAACAATTCTGTGTCCCTGAGTAACAATTCTGTGTCCCTCAGTAACAAATCTGTGTCCCTCAGTAATTCTGTGTCCCTGAGTAACAATTCTGTGTCTGTCCCTGAGTAACAATTATGTGTCTGTCCCTAAGTAACAATTATGTGTCCCTGAGTAACAATTATGTGTCCCTCAGTAACAATTCTGTGTCCCTCAGTAACAATTCTGTGTCCCTGAGTAACAATTCTGTGTCCCTCAGTAACAATTCTGTGTCCCTGAGTAACAATTTTGTGTCCCTCAGTAACAATTCTGTGTCCCTGAGTAACAATTCTGTGTCCCTCAGTAACAATTCTGTGTATGTCCCTGAGTAACAATTCTGTGTCCCTGAGCAACAATTCTGTGTCCCTGAGTACTAATTCTGTGTTCCTCAGTAACAATTCTGTGTCCCTCAGTAACAATTCTGTGTCCCTCAGTAACAATTCTGTGTCTGTCCCTGAGTAACAATTCTGTGTCCCTGAGTAACAATTCTGTGTCCCTGAGAAACAATGCTGTGTCCCTCAGTAACAATTCTGTGTCTGTCCCTGAGTAACAATTCTGTGTCCCTGAGTAACAATTCTGTGTCCCTCAGTAACAATTCTGTGTCCCTGAGTAACAATTCTGTGTCCCTCAGTAACAATTCTGTGTCTGTCCCTGAGTAACAATTCTGTGTCCCTGAGTAACAATTCTGTGTCCCTGAGTAACAAATCTGTGTCCCTCAGTAATTCTGTGTCCCTGAGTAAAAATTCTGTGTCCCTCAGTAACAATTCTGTGTCCCTCAGTAACAATTCTGTGTCTGTCCCTGAGTAACAATTATGTGTCCCTGAGTAACAATTCTGTGTCCCTGAGTAACAATTCTGTGTCCCTCAGTAACAATTCTGTGTCTGTCCCTGAGTAACAGTTCTGTGTCCCTGAGTAACAGTTCTGTGTCCCTGAGTAACAGTTCTGTGTCCCTCAGTAACAATTCTGTGTCTGTCCCTGAGTAACAATTCTGTGTCCCTCAGTAACAATTCTGTGTCCCTGAGTAACAGTTCTGTGTCCCTGAGTAACAGTTCTGTGTCCCTCAGTAAAAATTCTGTGTCTGTCCCTGAGTAACAATTCTGTGTCCCTCAGTAACAATTCTGTGTCCCTCAGTAACAATTCTGTGTCCCTGAGTAACAATTCTGTGTCCCTCAGTAACAATTCTGTGTCTGTCCCTGAGTAACAATTCTGTGTCTGTCCCTGAGTAACAATTCTGTGTCTGTCCCTGAGTAACAGTTCTGTGTCCCTGATTAACAGTTCTGTGTCTGTCCCTGAGTAACAATTCTGTGTCCCTGAGTAACAATTCTGTGTCCCTGAGTAACAAATCTGTGTCCCTCAGTAATTCTGTGTCCCTGAGTAACAATTCTGTGTCCCTCAGTAACAATTCTGTGTCTGTCCCTGAGTAACAATTCTGTGTCCCTGAGTAACAATTCTGTGTCCCTGAGTAACAATTCTGTGTCCCTCAGTAACAATTCTGTGTCCCTCAGTAACAATTCTGTGTCCCTGAGTAACAATTCTGTGTCCCTCAGTAACAATTCTGTGTCTGTCCCTGAGTAACAATTCTGTGTCCCTGAGCAACAATTCTGTGTCCCTGAGTACTAATTCTGTGTCCCTCAGTAACAATTCTGTGTCCCTCAGTAACAATTCTGTGTCTGTCCCTGAGTAACAATTCTGTGTCCCTGAGTAACAATTATGTGTCCCTGAGTAACAATTCTGTGTCCCTCAGTAACAATTCTGTGTCCCTGAGTAACAATTCTGTGTCCCTCAGTAACAATTCTGTGTCTGTCCCTGAGTAACAATTCTGTGTCCCTGAGTAACAATTCTGTGTCTGTCCCTGAGTAACAATTCTGTGTCTGTCCCTGAGTAACAATTCTGTGTCCCTGAGTAACAATTCTGTGTCCCTGAGTAACAAATCTGTGTCCCTCAGTAATTCTGTGTCCCTGAGTAAAAATTCTGTGTCCCTCAGTAACAATTCTGTGTCCCTCAGTAACAATTCTGTGTCTGTCCCTGAGTAACAATTCTGTGTCCCTGAGTAACAATTCTGTGTCCCTGAGTAACAATTCTGTGTCCTTGAGTAACAATTCTGTGTCTGTCCCTGAGTAACAGTTCTGTGTCCCTCATTAACAATTCTGTGTCTGTCCCTGAGTAACAATTCTGTGTCCCTCAGTAACAATTCTGTGTCCCTCAGTAACAATTCTGTGTCCCTGAGTAACAATTCTGTGTCCCTCAGTAACAATTCTGTGTCCCTGAGTAACAATTCTGTGTCCCTGAGTAACAATTCTGTGTCCCTCAGTAACAATTCTGTGTCTGTCCCTGAGTAACAATTCTGTGTCCCTGAGTAACAATTCTGTGTCCCTCAGTAACAATTCTGTGTCCCTCAGTAACAATTCTGTGTCTGTCCCTGAGTAACAATTCTGTGTCCCTGAGTAACAATTCTGTGTCTGTCCCTAAGTAACAATTCTGTGTCCCTGAGTAACAATTATGTGTCCCTCAGTAACAATTCTGTGTCCCTCAGTAACAATTCGGTGTCCCTGAGTAACAATTCTGTGTCCCTCAGTAACAATTCTGTGTCCCTGAGTAACAATTTTGTGTCCCTCAGTAACAATTCTGTGTCCCTGAGTAACAATTCTGTGTCCCTCAGTAACAATTCTGTGTCTGTCCCTGAGTAACAATTCTGTGTCCCTGAGCAACAATTCTGTGTCCCTGAGTACTAATTCTGTGTCCCTGAGTAACAATTCTGTGTCCCTCAGTAACAATTCTGTGTCCCTCAGTAACAATTCTGTGTCCCTGAGTAACAATTCTGTGTCCCTCAGTAACAATTCTGTGTCTGTCCCTGAGTAACAATTCTGTGTCCCTGAGTAACAATTCTGTGTCCCTCAGTAACAATTATGTGTCCCTGAGTAACAATTCTGTGTCCCTCAGTAACAATTCTGTGTCTGTCCCTGAGTAACAATTCTGTGTCCCTCAGTAACAATTTTGTGTCCCTCAGTAACAATTCTGTGTCCCTGAGTAACAATTATGTGTCCCTCAGTAACAATTCTGTGTCTGTCCCTGAGTAACAATTCTGTGTCCCTGAGTAACAATTCTGTGTCCCTGAGTAACAAATCTGTGTCCCTCAGTAATTCTGTGTCCCTGAGTAACAATTCTGTGTCCCTCAGTAACAATTCTGTGTCTGTCCCTGAGTAACAATTCTGTGTCCCTGAGTAACAATTCTGTGTCCCTCAGTAACAATTCTGTGTCCCTCAGTAACAATTCTGTGTCTGTCCCTGAGTAACAATTCTGTGTCCCTGAGTAACAATTCTGTGTCCCTGAGTAACAATTCTGTGTCCCTCAGTAACAATTCTGTGTCCCTGAGTAACAATTCTGTGTCCCTCAGTAACAATTCTGTGTCCCTCAGTAACAATTCTGTGTCTGTCCCTGAGTAACAATTCTGTGTCCCTGAGCAACAATTCTGTGTCCCTGAGTACTAATTCTGTGTCCCTCAGTAACAATTCTGTGTCCCTCAGTAACAATTCTGTGTCCCTCAGTAACAATTCTGTGTCTGTCCCTGAGTAACAATTCTGTGTCCCTGAGTAACAATTCTGTGTCCCTCAGTAACAATTATGTGTCCCTGAGTAACAATTCTGTGTCCCTCAGTAACAATTCTGTGTCTGTCCCTGAGTAACAATTCTGTGTCCCTGAGTAACAATTCTGTGTCCCTCAGTAACAATTCTGTGTCCCTGAGTAACAATTCTGTGTCCCTCAGTAACAATTCTGTGTCTGTCCCTGAGTAACAATTCTGTGTCCCTGAGTAACAATTCTGTGTCCCTGAGTAACAAATCTGTGTCCCTCAGTAATTCTGTGTCCCTGAGTAAAAATTCTGTGTCCCTCAGTAACAATTCTGTGTCCCTCAGTAACAATTCTGTGTCTGTCCCTGAGTAACAATTATGTGTCCCTGAGTAACAATTCTGTGTCCCTGAGTAACAATTCTGTGTCCCTCAGTAACAATTCTGTGTCTGTCCCTGAGTAACAGTTCTGTGTCCCTGAGTAACAGTTCTGTGTCCCTCAGTAACAATTCTGTGTCTGTCCCTGAGTAACAATTCTGTGTCCCTCAGTAACAATTCTGTGTCCCTGAGTAACAGTTCTGTGTCCCTGAGTAACAGTTCTGTGTCCCTCAGTAACAATTCTGTGTCTGTCCCTGAGTAACAATTCTGTGTCCCTCAGTAACAATTCTGTGTCCCTCAGTAACAATTCTGTGTCCCTGAGTAACAATTCTGTGTCCCTCAGTAACAATTCTGTGTCTGTCCCTGAGTAACAATTCTGTGTCTGTCCCTGAGTAACAATTCTGTGTCTGTCCCTGAGTAACAGTTCTGTGTCCCTGAGTAACAGTTCTGTGTCTGTCCCTGAGTAACAATTCTGTGTCCCTGAGTAACAATTCTGTGTCCCTGAGTAACAAATCTGTGTCCCTCAGTAATTCTGTGTCCCTGAGTAACAATTCTGTGTCCCTCAGTAACAATTCTGTGTCTGTCCCTGAGTAACAATTCTGTGTCCCTGAGTAACAATTCTGTGTCCCTGAGTAACAATTCTGTGTCCCTCAGTAACAATTCTGTGTCCCTCAGTAACAATTCTGTGTCCCTGAGTAACAATTCTGTGTCCCTCAGTAACAATTCTGTGTCTGTCCCTGAGTAACAATTCTGTGTCCCTGAGCAACAATTCTGTGTCCCTGAGTACTAATTCTGTGTCCCTCAGTAACAATTCTGTGTCCCTCAGTAACAATTCTGTGTCTGTCCCTGAGTAACAATTCTGTGTCCCTGAGTAACAATTATGTGTCCCTGAGTAACAATTCTGTGTCCCTCAGTAACAATTCTGTGTCCCTGAGTAACAATTCTGTGTCCCTCAGTAACAATTCTGTGTCTGTCCCTGAGTAACAATTCTGTGTCCCTGAGTAACAATTCTGTGTCTGTCCCTGAGTAACAATTCTGTGTCTGTCCCTGAGTAACAATTCTGTGTCCCTGAGTAACAATTCTGTGTCCCTGAGTAACAAATCTGTGTCCCTCAGTAATTCTGTGTCCCTGAGTAAAAATTCTGTGTCCCTCAGTAACAATTCTGTGTCCCTCAGTAACAATTCTGTGTCTGTCCCTGAGTAACAATTCTGTGTCCCTGAGTAACAATTCTGTGTCCCTGAGTAACAATTCTGTGTCCTTGAGTAACAATTCTGTGTCTGTCCCTGAGTAACAGTTCTGTGTCCCTGAGTAACAGTTCTGTGTCCCTCATTAACAATTCTGTGTCTGTCCCTGAGTAACAATTCTGTGTCCCTCAGTAACAATTCTGTGTCCCTCAGTAACAATTCTGTGTCCCTGAGTAACAATTCTGTGTCCCTCAGTAACAATTCTGTGTCCCTGAGTAACAATTCTGTGTCCCTGAGTAACAATTCTGTGTCCCTCAGTAACAATTCTGTGTCCCTCAGTAACAATTCTGTGTCTGTCCCTGAGTAACAATTCTGTGTCCCTGAGTAACAATTCTGTGTCCCTCAGTAACAATTCTGTGTCCCTCAGTAACAATTCTGTGTCTGTCCCTGAGTAACAATTCTGTGTCCCTGAGTAACAATTCTGTGTCTGTCCCTAAGTAACAATTCTGTGTCCCTGAGTAACAATTATGTGTCCCTCAGTAACAATTCTGTGTCCCTCAGTAACAATTCGGTGTCCCTGAGTAACAATTCTGTGTCCCTCAGTAACAATTCTGTGTCCCTGAGTAACAATTTTGTGTCCCTCAGTAACAATTCTGTGTCCCTGAGTAACAATTCTGTGTCCCTCAGTAACAATTCTGTGTCTGTCCCTGAGTAACAATTCTGTGTCCCTGAGCAACAATTCTGTGTCCCTGAGTACTAATTCTGTGTCCCTCAGTAACAATTCTGTGTCCCTCAGTAACAATTCTGTGTCCCTCAGTAACAATTCTGTGTCCCTGAGTAACAATTCTGTGTCCCTCAGTAACAATTCTGTGTCTGTCCCTGAGTAACAATTCTGTGTCCCTGAGTAACAATTCTGTGTCCCTCAGTAACAATTATGTGTCCCTGAGTAACAATTCTGTGTCCCTCAGTAACAATTCTGTGTCTGTCCCTGAGTAACAATTCTGTGTCCCTCAGTAACAATTCTGTGTCCCTCAGTAACAATTCTGTGTCCCTGAGTAACAATTATGTGTCCCTCAGTAACAATTCTGTGTCTGTCCCTGAGTAACAATTCTGTGTCCCTGAGTAACAATTCTGTGTCCCTGAGTAACAAATCTGTGTCCCTCAGTAATTCTGTGTCCCTGAGTAACAATTCTGTGTCCCTCAGTAACAATTCTGTGTCTGTCCCTGAGTAACAATTCTGTGTCCCTGAGTAACAATTCTGTGTCCCTCAGTAACAATTCTGTGTCCCTCAGTAACAATTCTGTGTCTGTCCCTGAGTAACAATTCTGTGTCCCTGAGTAACAATTCTGTGTCCCTGAGTAACAATTCTGTGTCCCTCAGTAACAATTCTGTGTCCCTGAGTAACAATTCTGTGTCCCTCAGTAACAATTCTGTGTCCCTCAGTAACAATTCTGTGTCTGTCCCTGAGTAACAATTCTGTGTCCCTGAGCAACAATTCTGTGTCCCTGAGTACTAATTCTGTGTCCCTCAGTAACAATTCTGTGTCCCTCAGTAACAATTCTGTGTCCCTCAGTAACAATTCTGTGTCTGTCCCTGAGTAACAATTCTGTGTCCCTGAGTAACAATTCTGTGTCCCTCAGTAACAATTTTGTGTCCCTGAGTAACAATTCTGTGTCCCTCAGTAACAATTCTGTGTCTGTCCCTGAGTAACAATTCTGTGTCCCTGAGTAACAATTCTGTGTCCCTGAGTAACAAATCTGTGTCCCTCAGTAATTCTGTGTCCCTGAGTAACCATTCTGTGTCCCTCAGTAACAATTCTGTGTCTGTCCCTGAGTAACAATTCTGTGTCCCTGAGTAACAATTCTGTGTCCCTGAGTAACAATTCTGTGTCCCTCAGTAACAATTCTGTGTCCCTGAGTAACAATTCTGTGTCCCTCAGTAACAATTCTGTGTCTGTCCCTGAGTAACAATTCTGTGTCCCTGAGCAACAATTCTGTGTCCCTGAGTACTAATTCTGTGTCCCTCAGTAACAATTCTGTGTCCCTCAGTAACAATTCTGTGTCTGTCCCTGAGTAACAATTCTGTGTCCCTGAGTAACAATTCTGTGTCCCTGAGTAACAATTCTGTGTCCCTCAGTAACAATTCTGTGTCCCTGAGTAACAATTCTGTGTCCCTCAGTAACAATTCTGTGTCTGTCCCTGAGTAACAATTCTGTGTCCATGAGTAGAGATGAGCGAATCGAACCAGGCGAACCGGAATTCGAGTCGAATTTCAGGAAATATTCGATTCGCGTCGAAACCGAAATTTTGCCTACTTCGGGTGCGCGAATCGAAGATTTCCCAATCAGCCGGCAAAAGTGTCCCTGCAGTGAGCTCCGCTATTTCTGACAGTTCTCTGACAGAAGGAACACATGTTTAGCGGTTGAAACATTGTATCTATTAGTTTACATTTAGGATACAGATGTTTCAACCACTGTACATGTGAAGAAGCTGTGAGAGAACTGTCAGAAATAGAGGAACTCTGCACATATACTTTTTGCCGGCTTGGAATTATTCTTCTTTTCATCCTACTTCTTCTTCATCCTCAGAAGAAGAGGATGAGGATGAGGATGAAGAAGAAGAAGTAGGATGAAAAGAAGAATAATTCCAAGCCGGCAAAAAGTGTATGTGCAGAGTCCTGGGTCCTGCACGTTTTTTGTGCGGGTACGGTGCGAATAGAGCCATACAAAATGTATGGCTCCAATTGCACCGCACACAAATCGCATGTGATTTGCACAGGAATATGGTGCGGTTCCTGTGCGAATCACATGCGATGCACTGCATGTATGTGAAACCAGGCTCAATCAAATACCTGCTCCAACTGACTTTACTTGTCATTCGTATTTGGTAACTATTGGTCAGCAAAGGTGTTGATCAGATTAGCTATATTTTTTCATTTTCACAATTTTAGATATATGAAATATGAATAGGAGGCAAGACTTGACTGTCGTTTAGATAAAAACTTCACCCTACCTAGGAAAAACTAAATTTCAACTCTCTAATAATTTTCTCTGTAAGATAGTAAAAATTATACCTATTAGTCCATTGAGTCCAGGTTGAATCTCTCCTTTTGCTGTTTTGCTTCCGTGCTGCCATCTTGAAACTCCTGCTCAGGGAGATCTCAAGCATGTTCAGACCAAAGGTCGCTTCAGGGTTCTAAATATCTGGCAAAGACCCAGAGCATATATGCTCATGTGCAAGATCCTGTTCATGTACAGACATGTCGCAGATCTCTGCCAGGATTGAAATTAAGCGATACTTCACCTCCGACTGCAACATTGCCTCCTTGAATGTTAACGTGAATATCCTAGGAGGCAAGGTGTGGTCAAGACTAGATCTAGGTGAGGAAGCAGCAAGAAGAACTATTAAAAAAAAAAAAAAAAGAGTAAATCGGGGTCCTGCTCCATACAGTTGTTCATGCTGACCAGTAACTAAGATTGCCTCCATACATCCTGGCTCTACCCTACGTGTTTCATGACATAGCAAGGACGCGTTTGTCCTTGTGTTTTATGTTTACATACTTTGCACACTGTGCCTGAAGGAGGTCCTATTTGGATAGCTATGCTGACTGCTTGGCAGAGCTTGGGTGAATGCCTCTTTTTAAAGCTTTTGAGTGCATTTCACCACTTATGGTCTGAGGGTCAATAAGCTTTGGTAAGCTGCAGAGCTTTTCAATGGGGGTGTAAAGCACTTGATGTCACTTTCTTGGTTGAGGTTAGACACTCTTCTGTTGCTTGTATGAATGTCATCTGGAGGATTTCTCTCAGATAACATCTGATGATGCCTTTGGTTGGCCTCTTCCTTTAAGAATCAGAGTTTTTGCACTCTTTTGGACAATAATAATGAACCCCCTACTGTCTGGATTGATGGTGCACATTTTTTTTTTATCTTCCAGAGAGATTGTGGACAGGACCACAGCCTCTTGACAATCATTATGTGCTGTGCAACCTACCTATTTTCCAAACACTACACTCAAGTCAGATCCATCTTGTGAATAACCCCTTTTGATTAGTGGTGTGTTTAGTTAGAATGGTGTACATAGTCACAAAGTCTGCCCTGAACCTCGAAGGGGCTGGAAAGCATTTAAAGAGCATTATTAGGTGTTCCTTAAGCACCAATTCCCCAACAAGCAAGAGAACTGTAACCTGCAGGTTGTACATGTGCTGCCATCTTAAAGCTGAATTTTTTCCCCCCTTTTCTTCACCTTAGGCAAGCGTGTATGTGCAGGAGAAGGTCTGGCCCGTATGGAGCTTTTCTTGTTTTTCACTACTGTACTCCAGAGGTTTACTTTGAAACCAACTGTGGATAAGAAGGAAGTAGAGATCACCCCAGAACCCAAAACCAATGCTTCAAGAGCTCGGCATTATACAATGTTTGCAGTTCCTCGGTAAAATACCCTTCATGCAACATTTAAGAGATGGTGTCATAGTGTAGAGGAGGAGAGACGTGCCACAGAGACCAACATAAATATTTGTTTTTTTGAGGCATAAAAATGATTACATTATTTTAAATTATGAGTAATTATTAGATAATAATATGAATAGCCTTTAATTATACTCTATGTTTTCATATACCGTAATTTATTGTGCATTGTATTTTGTCTGCCAGATCCTAAGCCTACCATTTTGTTAGTCAGCTCGTTGCTTCAAAGATGTGCATTCAAAATTCTGCATGTATATATTCAACTATAGTTTAGAAAAAACAGAATTTTACCTGATAACACAAGATTACATGAGTGACCATTAAAAATTAGCTGTTCATGTTGTAACACCCAACTGCAGGGGACATCATGTGGCCAACTGACTCTCAAAAATCATACAGCTGGTGCATACAATATTCATGCTATTCTGGGTGCTTGGGCTGGAAAAGTATTTATTAACAACTCAAGCTTAAAAAAAAGACACTGTATTTTCCAAAATGGTGAACACACTCTTGGTTAGTTTTATAATGTACAGTATAAGTGATTTTTCATCTTGAGAACATCTCAACCCAAACTCCACGAACTACAGTATATTGATAACATATCTTCATTTTTTCAAAGGCTGAAATGGGAAGCTGTTACATTAAAAAAAGAAGCCATTAAAGTGGAACTAAACTGCATCTGAGCACTGAAAGGAATTGGCTCATGTTCCTTCCCAGATACAATGACCCCCGTCTGTCCCCGGTTGACCAGTCACTGTCCTTCAGATCTGGAGCCCACTCTGAGATATAGGAATTGCACACAGACACAAGATGGTATCTCAGACTGAACTGAATTTATTCTTCCGTGTTTAAACTTATATATGAAACTTCAAACAATGCATAAGAATATAAAACCAATCAAATATCAGATATATAGAAACCAATCAAATATCATATATGTTAATCATAACCAATCATATATCATATATGTTAATCATTATCATATGCGTCAATTATGACCTTTTATTCAGGATAGAAAGTAGCCAATTTCCCTATTTATCATTGGCTATAATTATTTATAATCTTGCGACAGGATATATTCAATTGCAGACTTTCACTTTTATGCTGGCTAGTAGGAATAAGGGAAATTGGAGCTGAGAAGAAAAAAGGAACTTTAAACTCTTACAAAAAATCAAAGAACAGTCTTAAAACAATAATTAATCTTTCAAATACTGATACAAGTTTAAAATGGATATTCATTCTGAAATGGCAGAACTTAGGCTAATCAGAGAACAAAATGGCGGCACATTAAGCTAAAAGGCTAATCCCTTCAAGCACCACAAACTGAAAATGATGTTTAATTCATTTTTTAATATTGAAAGCAAATTCATCCATCCCTGTCTCTTTGCTTTATTTTGTTGAGAAATCACTTTGAAAAACACCCCTCCTAACATTTCTGGCCATGGCCATCTTGAGTAAGGGCAGATGATTCATGATACATATACTTCCTGAAATTCATGAAGTATAAAGCATTATAATGTAGCATTTACTTCCTGGAATCCATCAAGAATAAGTCATTCAGTGCTGCCAGTCAGCTCCACACATCAGTGCCACCTATCAGTGCCCAACATTGCTGCATATCAGTGCCATCATCAGAAATCAAACACCCAGCTACCTAACCAAACAAAACTAATAGATTACTGCTCCACTAACTACAGTGAGACAAAAAACTAAATTCAACCTAGCAGCCTAACTAGAAGAGGGCACTTCATATACTTTATTAACTCTTAAAGCTCCAGGATACATCTGTACTGCATACTTACATCAGTCCAGCTTAGCACAAGGCGTTTGCTGATTGGATGAGGTTTCATTGGATCACATGTGAGCCCACACACTGTTTTTTTTTTTTTTATTTAATTTATTTTCCACAGTACTACAAGCAGCACTGGGGAAAAAAACAACCCATATCCACTCTGCACCGAACAGCATCCTTGAGCACAATCCATTACAGGGTTAACAAATTTGGTCACAAATGCCAGGATCCTGTAGCTCTCATACCAACAGCACAAGGAATTCTGAGAATCTTGAAAGACAAAAAACAATGATTTTTCTCAATAATACTTATCTTTTACTGTGACAAGTTAAAAACAAATACACTCACATGAATTAGTGAAGGGAAGTATGTGATGCACAGTCAGGTGTTGGAATGGAGTCAGGGTCAGCGGTACAGCTATAGGAAAAGCTGTGTCTTCCTCCTTTCCCCCCATAACAGACTTGCAGACTGGATGAAGATAGAGCACCCGTGTTTATGGAGTACTCTGTGCTCAATGCTGCTCTACCTTGTGTTAATTATGGCAACGAGTTTAAAGGCAAAATTGTGTGCTTTCCCGACATGCACAGAAACGCGTTGCCCTTTAGCAAATACTGAGCAGTGTCGTTAAAGTGATTGTAAAGTCTAATGTTTTGTTTTGTTTTTTTTTTTAAATAACAAACAGGTTATACTTGCCTGCTCTGTGCAGTGGAACTTCACAGAGCAGCCCTGAACCTCCTTTTCAAGTCCCCCGCCTGCAATCCTGGCTCCTCCACTTTTCGATATGCCACCATAGGAAGCCGCATACTAGTGTGGTACACCTGTGTGTGATCCTTTCCATTGATAGACAGAGAGGCTCGGCCCTGCCCCCTCATCACAAGATTTGACAGACAGCAGTGGGAACCAATGGTTCTCCGCCAAGCCTGTGAGTGCGGGGAGTAGAGGAGAGAGCCGCTGCAGAGAGGCACAGCACTGGATCGAGATTGGGCTCAGGTAAGTATTAGAGGGAGTGAGGGAGCAAAACTTTAACCTAAACATTTTTTGACTTAATGCAAGGAATTCATTACCCGCTTGCCCACTGCCCTATAGCAGAAATACTGTACATGTATATATACATGATTCGCATGTATATCAACTAGGGATTTCATTAACTGGGTCCTGGCCAGCGATTCCCTGTCAACACCTTGCGATCATCCTTGAAAACTGACAGGAAAGAGACCTGTGTATATACAACACAGATTTCTCACCTGTCAGCATGGACATGCTGCTTTGTATGTCTCTGCACAGCAGAGAGGTACACAACAGCATATCTCCAAAATAAAACACAGCACACAGTTCGGCTCCATGCACATGGGGTGTTTTGATAACACTGGTAACGTTAGCTGTGTGAAGTCACGTTAAAAACTTGAGGTTTTTCAGCTTTTTTAAGCGTTTTTGCATTAGCGTTTACCGGTGTTGTCCCAGATTTGCGTCTTTTAGCAGTTTTTTTTACCAAAAAAAATTATTTTTTTTAGTCAAAACGTTCCCAAAAAACGGTTTGTGGCATTTTACCGCGTTTTGCAGCTAAAAAACTCCTCTAAAAACCCACTAGTTTTTTTTTCCAGCCAAAAACATTGATTGCTGTCCATGTGTGCATGAACACATAGGATAACATGCTGGGGGGGTTTACTAGCTGTAGAAAAAAAGTCAAACATCAAAAGCCAAAAACAGCCGCTGTAAAAACGTCCAGTGTGCATGAGGACTTAACCCTTTGATCGCCCCAGATGTTAACCCCTTCCTGCCCAGTGTCATTAATACAGTGTCAGTGCTTGTTATTAGCATTGATCACTGTATTAGTGTCACTGGGGATGTCAGTTTCCCCCCAGTGCCAGAATGCCCGCCGCAGTCCTGCTATAAGTCGTTGATCGTCTCCATTAATACTGTAAAAATAAAAAAAGACATATCAGAATACATTTTAGCCTAACTTTATGATGCAATTTTATTTTTTATTGGATATGTTTTATAGCAAAAAGTCAAAAATATTGTTTATTTTTTTTTTTCAAAATTGTCGGTCTGTTTTTGTTTATAGCGTAAAAAAATAAAAACCGAGGTGATCAAATACCACCGAAAGAAAGCTCTATTTATGAGAAAAAAGGATATACATTTTATGTAAAGTGTTGTATGACTGCGCAATTGTCAGTTAAATTAATGCAGGGCTGTATCACAAAAATGGCCTGGTCCGGAAGGGGGGTAAATCCTCTGAAGAACAAGTGGTCTAAGTTGTTGTAAACCCTTACATATACCCAGTAAAGTGACTGGTCTCGGGTGATACACAGAGATGAAACAAATCATTTTAAGCAGGTTGTGCCTTTTTATCTGCAAAATTCTCTAAAGCCATTCAAAGTACAGATTTTTCACATAATCTCTCAGCTCTAAAAAGTAGGGGGCAGGGAGCTGAAGTTACATCAGTGAGGACAGCTCTGAGAGCTGATTGGTGGGAAGGGACAAGGGACACCCGTCCACCCCCCCTTCACACAGTGTACAGAGATTAGGCTTTCAATCTGCTGGACTGCCCTCCCTTATAACCATTTTTCTCTTAGTGTCAGTAGTGACAGAGTAAGGAGGCAGCAAACAGAAATGACACTTAAGGCTCTGGATTGAGACAAGTCTACACTATAGAAGGATATGCTTTGTTCATATTCTATATCAGAGATTGAAAACCACCTCAAAGCGGAGCTCCAGTCACATTATAAAAAAATAAAAGTCAGCAGATACAAAAACTGTCACAGAAAACTAGGAAAGGGGGGAGGACAACTTCTGCTTCCGATTGCCTAGGCGATCACAGTAGAAGTGGGACGGGTAACTGTCAATTTCCGGTACCCACTTCTCCCCACACTCCCCGAAGGTGTCAATCCTTAATAGGGAGTGGGGGACCAGTCTTTAAACCAGAACTTCCCCTTCTGGGTGGAGCTCCACTTTAACGTAAAAAAAATTTAATTTATCTGCTAATTTGCACATTTTGGTACAGTGCAATTTTGCAAAGGATCAGGGACTTCTTTTGTGGGTTTCTCTTATGTAGGGCAGGCTACTGAAATTAATAGGCTGCCTACACATACAGTGAAGGAAATAAGTATTTGATCCCCTGCTGATTCTGAATGTTTGCCCACTCACAAAGTAAGGATCAGTATAAAAATCGAATGGTTGGTGTATTGTAACACTGAGAGACAGAATAGCAACAAAAAATTCAAAAGAAATGCATGTCTAACAAAGTATACACTGATTTGGCTTAATGCAAGGAATTCATTAACCGCTTGCTAGCTGCTTGGCGATAGTTTGGTAGCCCAGTCCAGCCTTGTGTAGGTCTACAATTTTGTCCCTGACATCCTTGGACAGCTCTTTGGTCTTTGCCATGGTGGAGAGCTTAGAATCTGATTGTTTGATTGCTCCTGTGGACAGGTGTCTTTTATACAGGTAACAAAATGAAATTAGCAGCACTCCCTTTAAGAGACTGCTTCTAATCTCAGCTTTTTACCTGTATGAAAGACACCTGGGAGCCAGAAATCCTGCTGAATGATAGGGGATCAAATACTTATTTCCCTCATGAACATGCAAATCTGTGCATAATTTGTTAGAAATGCATTTCTTTTGAATTGTTTGTTGCTATTCTATCGCTCAGTGTTACAATACACCTACCATTCGATTACACCTACACTTACCCCTACCATACAATACACCTACCATTTCTTTGTGAATGGGCAAACATTCAAAATCAGCAGGGGATCAAATACGTAATTCCTTCACTGTAACACGCTGGAACACATGGAAATGTATGTGCGCTCCGTTGCACCTGCATGGTGTGAGAAGAGCCCTAAGAAGTGTTTTAGGTAGAGGGAAGGAGACAATGCTTTTTCTGCATTTTGAAGACAATTATGTTCTTAAACCCTGGCTCTGTGAAGAACTTGGATTCTGTGAACATGGAAGAAACTGGCTGGGACTGAGCTATCTAGCACTAAACAGGAGGGGAGGTCAAAGGAACATACCAAAACACATCAGTATACAAGTTGTAGTGGCCCAAAACTGCCTTTAGATATCAGTATACATCAAGCAGTAGTAAGCTGATATAGTTTAATACAACAACGGGACAAAATACAAATAGGTGGAACAGAACGCACAGGGCGAACTATATAAGCCATTAGATAATGCTGTTGTCAGCAGGATCAGGAGTACAGAGTACAGAAGTCTGTGGTGGAGCAGAGTCCCAGGGTGAATTAAGTCAAACACATTGTTGCCAGCAGGATTCAGAGTAAAAGAACAGTGCAGTCATTTGTAGAATAAATGAAGGTGTGTAGTGAATTGTCATGCTTTCATGAGGGTGGACTCATCAGAGAGTGACATCAGCAGGGAATGTATGAATCGGAGAATGGGACTGCCCTCAACGGACCAGGAAATCTAAAGAGAACTGTATATTAGAAACAAAAAGAGGGTGCACAGGCCTGGTGCATTACCTTAAAAATGGGATTTATTTATAAATTGTAAAATACTCACAAGAGAAATGTAAAATCCGATCAAAATGAGAAACATGTCGCAACGGATGCAGAGTGGTTCAGGAACCCCTATGGGTGGTCTGGTGGGGGACTGTGACACACTGGCTCTGAGGAAGAGGTACAACCTTGAAACGCGTCAGCCACCAGCTATCCAGAGGTTCACAGTTCCCCACCAGACCACCCATAGGGGTTCCTGAACCACTCTGCATCCCTTGCGACATGTTTATCATTTTGATCGGATTTTACATTTCTCTTGTGAGTATTTTACAATTTATAAATAAATCCCCTTTTAAAGGTAATGCGCCAGGCCTGTGCGCCCTCTTTTTGTTTCTTATATACAGCTTTACCCATTGTGCATAGTAGTGGTAATAATAATTAGAATGAATGGATTTCATTTGTTATGCTTCATCTATGTTAAGGACAATAAATATCAGTCTGTGTATGACAAGAGCGGGGGGCATGTAAAGGAATGGAGAGGGGGTAAAATGTTCACCCTGCCTTCCTTCACATGGCAATTTCATTACAATCCCGCAAAGAGATGGCCCAATCCAGCAGAGACATCCCCAAAATCCAGCACAGAGACAGTCCCCATCCAGCAAAGAGTCCCAATAAAAGCAGGGAGATAAAACCCAGCACTGCCCCTAATAAAACAACACACAGTAATCACAAAACAGTACACAGCTAACCCTTTGATTGCCCAGATGTTAACCCCTTCCTGCCCAGTGTAATAGTGCTTTTTATTAGCATTGGTTTCTGTTAGAGATGAGCGAATTTTTCAAAAATTCGATTCGCCTGATTCGCCGAATTTTCCGAAAAAATTTGATTCGATTCGAATTTATTCGCCGCGAATTTTACTTATAAAAAGGGTTTCTAGGCTTCAGAGAGCCTTTATATTAGTGCAGAACACTGTACCTTTAATTTAAATGTCCTTGGAGTCTGCTGGGGAAGAGAAATAATACTGTCAGTCAGTATGACATGCAGATGAGTGCCGTCGATCTTAGAATCACCGCACACTTCACTCATTTGGGCAGTCACGGGGCCAAAGAAGAAGAAGGAGAAGAAGAAGAAGAAGAAGAAGAAGAATGAAAAGAAGAAGAAGAAGAAGAATGAAAAGAATGAAAAGAAGAAGAAGAAGAAGAAGAAGAAGAATGAAAAGAAGAATGAAAAGAATGAAAAGAAAAATGAAAATAAGAAGAAGAATGAAAAGAATGAAAAGAAGAATGAAAAGAATGAAAAGAAGAATGAAAATAAGAAGAAGAATGAAAAGAATGAAAAGAAGAAGAAGAATGAAAAGAAGAATGAAAAGAATGAAAAGAAGAATGAAAAGAATGAAAAGAAGAATGAAAATAAGAAGAAGAATGAAAAGAAGAATGAAAAGAATGAAAAGAAGAATGAAAATAAGAAGAAGAATGAAAAGAATAACAAGAAGAATGAAAAGAATGACAAGAAGAATGAAAAGAAGAAGAAGAATGAAAAGAAGAATGAAAAGAATGAAAAGAAGAATGAAAATAAGAAGAAGAATGAAAAGAAGAATGAAAAGAATGAAAAGAAGAATGAAAAGAATGAAAAGAAGAATGAAAATAAGAAGAAGAAGAATGAAAATAAGAATAATTCCAGTAAAGCAAAAAGTGTATGTGCAGAGTTCCTCTATTTCTGACAGTTCTCTGACAGTTCTTTCACATTTACAGCGATTGAAACATTGTATCTATTTGTTTCCTAATAAAAACATCTGTATCCTAAATGGAAACAAATACATACAATGTTTCAACCGCCGGAAATGTGAAAGAACTGTCAGACAGCTGTCAGAAATAGCGGAGCTCTCTGCAGGGACATTTTTTGCCGGCTGTAGAAGGGATGAAAACGGCCGATCAGGAAAAATTCGATTCGACCATCCGAAGTCGGCAAAAATTCGGATTCGCCGCGAATTCGCCTGATTCGATTCGCTCATCTCTAGTTTCTGTATTAGTGTCATTGGAAATGTCAGTGGCAGTTGGTTCTCACCCAGTGCCAGAATGCCCACCAAAGTTGCTGATTGCCACCATTACTAGTATAAAAAAATTAACCATTTGCCTACTGGGCACTTATGCCCCCTTCCTGCCCAGGCCATTTTTCAGTTTGCAGCGTTGTCACACTTTGACAATTTTGCGGTCATGCAAAACTTTACCCATATGAAATTATCATTTTTTTCACACAAATAGAACTTTCTTTTGGTGGTATTTAATCACCGCTGGGTGTTTTTATTTTTTGCGCTATAAACAAAAAGAGAGCAAAAAAATTTGAAAAAAAGGCTTTCTTTGTTTCTATTATAAAATATTGGAAACAGGTAATTTTTCTTCTTCACTGATGTGAGTTAATGAGGTGGCACTGATAGGCGGCACTGCAGGGCACAGGTGGGTGGCACTGCTAGGTCACTGCTGGGTGGCACTGATGGGCCCTGATCATCAGTGCCGGTCACTTCTCTGACAATTTCCGGTTATTGGCAGTACTTTCCTCATGCTGTGACAACGTGAGGAAAGTGCAGCCGACAACCGAAAACTGTATTTACCTGGTGATCTACTGTGTCATTGGACACAGCTGATCACATGGTAAAAGGCCGCTGTGATTGGCCGTTTACCATGTCACATGATCAGCTGTGTCCGTAGGACACAGCGATCACAGGCGGTGTCGGTTGGGGGCCGCTGGGGGCGTGTTCTGGAATGAGGTCCATGGACGTCGTCCCAGAACTAGACAACCGAGCTAATATATACTCCATTATATATATATATATATATATATATATCACCATTTGTAGACACTATAACTTCCATGCACCCAATCAATATACACTTATTGGGATTTTTGTTAACCAAACACATGTAGCAGAATACATTTTGGCCTAAATTAAGAATTTTTTTTCCCCAATTTTTTTTGGGGTATGTTTTATAGCAAAAAAACTTCTTTAATTGTGGTCCTTGTTCATTGGTAAAAAAAATAAACCCAGCGATGATCAAATACCACCAAAATAAAGCTGTGTGTGAAAAAAAGGATATAAATTCCATTTTTATGCAGTGTTGCATGACAGCACAACTGTCAGTTGAAGTAGCGCAGCGCCGTATTTCAAACAATGACCTGGTCAGGATGTGGGGGGGGGGGGTAAATCTTCCGAAGGGCAAGTGGTTTCCTTTCCATAGAAGGGAAAGCTGGGCATGATAGTAACCAGTTCCCAACTGTGCTATGGCCAAAAGACAGCTACAGCGCGGTCGGCTAGTTCTGAGAGGGCATCCATGGACGTCCTCCCAGAACCACACCCCGCGCACCCTCTGTGATTGCTGCTGATCACATGACTAAGGAATGGGCCAATCACAGACATTTTAACCATGTGACCAGCTGCGTGCAATCACAGCTGCTCACCGGGTAAATAGGAAATGCTGGTTATCAGCAGTCCTCTCCGGATGCTGACATTTCACAGGGCAACATCTACACTGATCATCAGTGTTCTGGTGATCAGTGTAGCCCCATCAGTGCAGCCAATAGTGCCCATCAGTTAAATCAGTGACTCCTCATCAGTGCCCATCAATGAAGGAGAAAAATTACTTGTTTACCAAACTTTATAATAGAAACTAAGAAAATCGATTTTTTTTTTCCCTCGAAATTTGTAATCTTTCTTAGTATATCAAAAAATAAATCCCCAGTGGTGAATAAATACCACCAAAGAAAGCTCGGTCTCCAAAAAAATGCTAAAAATGTAGTTTGGGTACAGTGTTGCATGACCGCACAATTGTCAATATATGAGGGCGCTGAAAGCTGAACATTGGTAAGGGGGTAAAGTGCCCGGCAGGCAAGTGGTTAACCGGTTCCCGCCCAGCCAGTAGCACAAAGGCGGTGGGCAAAACACCTCATCCCTCCGGGTGGACACCATATGGCGTCCTTTCAGGCATGCGCAGTGCGCTTGCCCGCAGGGTCGCTCTGTGCGTGATCTGTTATCGGCCGTGTACTTTGGCCCCGTTTCCAGTACCATGTGACCTGCTGTGACCAATCACAGCAGGTTACATGACAGTTGAATACAATGGATGGCTTCCTTTCATGCGGTCACATGCACAAGCTGGGCCAATAACAGCCCAGCTGTGTCATGTGATTAGCCGTAGCCAAATCACAGCTAAGCACAAAAAAAAACTCTGAATGAATCAATGTCATTCAGGTAAATGCTTGCTTATAGCAAAGTAATTCTTTACTATAAGCAAATTGTGTAAAAAAAAAAAAAAAAAATACTGATCACTTCCCCAAAGTAGTACAATGTTACTATGGTAACATTGTACTACTTTGCTCATAGTGAAATATGAAAAAAAATCTTAAAAAGAGAAAAAAATGTAATAAAAAATTAAAACTAATAAAAAAATTAAAAGAAAAGTTAAAAAAAATATAATTTTTTTTTTCATACTGTCACCAGTCAGTGTCCCTGATCACCGCCATGCCAGTTATATGATGATGCTGTACTGCACTGGTGACAGTATGTAAAAAAAAAATAGTGAAAATATTTTTTTTTATTTTTTCATAATTACAACTTCAAAAAACTCGCCATGCCTCTTATGAAATACGTCAGACTGTCTAGCTAGCTAAGCAGAAGCATGCATGCAGGGGGCGTGGCATGGGGTGCTAAGGACATAGTGTCACTAACAACCAATCAGTGCCTTTCAGAGCTCTGAAGCGCTTCTGCTCAGTTGCGTCCCAGCGCTGCTCGGATCAACACGTATTTGGCACTACAGAGTGTTAGGCCGATGGACCAATGGACTAAGAAATCTACACAGGAAGGTGGAGCCACGGAGGGCGGGATTAATCTAGTCTATGGGTGTATGAAGGAGGAGATTGCGGAGGTGGGAAAAGGACTGGGACTGATCCGCTGTAGAGGTAAAAGGAGTATCCCGAGAAGATGTGTACTCCTTCTGTGAGGTACGTATACTCTGGTTTGAGGTCGAAGAAGCCGGTCACCGATTTCCGAGTTTAGCACAGAGCTGCCACAGTTAACCCCTTAAAGGCTGCAAACCACTGAAGCGGATTCCTTGTAGGCTGCAAGATGAGTTAACCCTTTATAGGCTGCAAGCCTCCAAGCCCTTATGGGCTGCAAGATGGATTGGGGGGACAATAGTGTCAGTGACATGGGGAGAACAGTGACATATGGGGGTGGGGGGCAGTGTCCGTGACATGGGAGAGTACAGTGCAAGTGTCATGGGGGTGGCAGTGGCATTGACATCTGGGAGGAAAGTCCTTCCCCATGTCACTGACACTGTCCTCCACCCCCCCCCCCCATCCTTTATCCCCATCTTCTCTTTAAACGGATGCCCATTTCTTATAGGCCAGGGGTGACCCCTATCCTCTTCTACACCAATGGTGACCCCTATCCTCTCTCCTGCCAGCGGTGACCCCTATCTTCTCCTGCCAGCACTGACCCTCTTACACAAATGGTGACCCCTGCAAGCGGTGACCCCTTACCCTCTCTTATTCCAGCGGTAACCCCTATCTTCTCTTCTGCCAGCATTCACCCCTATCCTTTTTTCTGCCAATGGTGACCCCTGCCAGTGATGACCCCATCCTCTCATCAACAGATGACCCCTATCTTCTTAAAGACCATAGGTGAGCCCTGCCTTTCCAGTGATGACCCCATCCTCTTATCAACGGAAGGCCCCTATCTTCTTATAGGCCAGAGGTGACCCCTATCCACTTAAACACCAATGGTGACCCCCCTATCCTCTCTTCTGCCGACAATGACCCCTATACTCTCTTTTGGCAACAGTGACTCTTATCTTCTCCCATGACTTTCTCCTGGCAGCAGTGACCTCTATCCTTCTTTCCGCCAATGGTGACCCCTGCCCTGCCAATGGTGACCCCATATACTTTCTTCCACGAATGGTGACTTCTGCCCTGCCAGCAGTGACACCTATCCTCTTTTCTTTCAATAGTGACCCTTGCCCTGCCAGAATTGGCCCCTTGTCCTTTGCCCTGCTGATCTCTGTCCTCCGTCGTACAAACTAATAGCTCCTGTACACTGCACCACAAACCGTTGACCCTATCTTCTGCCCTGCTTACCCCTGCACACTGTCCAACTGACCTGCCATCTCCTGTCCCCCAACATTTTTACTGCACCCCCACATCAGGCTAGATCTGGATGCCCCCCCCCACCAACTACCGCCACTCTCTTGGGATCTCCCATCCCACCGACTGGCTGGAGAACTCCTTTACATGACCATATAAACTGCTAAACCTATCCTCTGCTCTGCTTACCCCTGTACACTGTCCTTCTGACCTGCCATCTTCTGCCCCCCCCCCCGACTTTTTACTGCACCCCCATATCAGGCTAGATCTGGATGCCCCCTCCTCTCCCCACTCTCTTAGGACGTCCCATCCCACCGACTGGACAGACAGCCAAACAAAGCCGGAATCGGCTGACATCACTTCTGTTTTCCTTGAAAACTTTTGGTGCCATTTTTACAAAATCTGAAAGCATAAACACCGATTTTGGTGTTTTGAATGCTTCCAAGTGCAGGGGAGGGATTTGAGGTCTCATAGACCCCAAGACCTCTCCATAAAAATAACTGTCAGGTGTCTCTTGCTGTCACAAGGGATGTTTACATTCCCTGTGGCAGCAATAAAAGTGAAAACTCTGCCATGGCCGGTCCTAAGCCCATGCTGCAAAAAGAGGAGGGTTGGCTGCTGGGAGATAAAACCAGCCCTGTAAAAAACATTTTGCCACTATATTTCGAGTGGAAGAAGTTCACTGCTCTTGGGACTGCACAAATATGGCTATCAGAAGGTTTAACAGGGTAGCATGGAAATTAGATTGATCATTACATTATATAGTATGTATAGTTATATACTCTTACAGTTTACCATATGCCCTGACCTCACCCACCAATGCTGACATGGCTTGGATGAAGGTTGGAATACCAGCCAGAGGACACCGCTCAAAAAAGAAATTATATTTTTCAGCAGGCACAGCGTTGGAATTGGGAAAATGTCTACCATTTTTTAGCTTTCAATTTTTTTAAACTGCCATGGCCTGTCCTAAGCCCATGCTGTGAAAAGAGTAGGGTTGGGTGCTGGGAGAGTAAACCAGCATCCAATGTAAAAAGCAGTTGCCACTGTATTTCGAGTGGAAGGAAGATGTTCACTGCCCCTGGGACTGGACAAATGTGGATAGCAGAAGGTTTAACAGGGTAGCATGGAAATGAGACTTATCATTATATTATATAGTATATATTGCTATATAGGCTTATAGTTTACCATATACCATGACCTTACCCTCCAATGCTGAGACGGCTTGGCTGAAGGTTGGAATACCAGCCACAGGACTCCGCTCTCGCCGCACAAAAAGAAATTATATTTTTCAGCAGTCACAGTGTTGAAATTGTGAAAATTTCTTAAATTTTTTATCTTTCCATTTTTTAAACTCTGCCATGGCTGGTCCTAAGCCTGTGCTGTGAAAATAGTAAGGTTGGGTACTGGGAGAGTAAACCAGCCCTTTAAAAAAACATTTGCCACTATATTTTGAGTGGAAGGAAGAAGTTCACTGCTCCTGGGACTGGACAAGTGTGACTAGCAGAAGGTTTAACAGGGTAGCATGGAAATAAGACTGATCATTATATTATCCAAGATTGGATTCGAGAAGTAGATATGATGCATGAGATGGAAAGAACTTTAACCATGACTGATGACAAGTTGATCAGATAGCATAAATTGTGGTCAGATTGGTATATTTTCACCTTTTCAGACATCTATAAGACACTGATGTCTGTTTAATTGCCGCATCAATGTACTGTTTTTGATCAAATCGAGCGTTGAAAAGGAACTTTTATGTTTATATGCACTACATATTATCTGGTCTAGTACCAGCTTGTAGCTCTTTACATAGATAATCTTATCATCTCTAAATACTTCTTTGCATTACAATCTATGGCATGTTTTCAAATGTAAGACTTATTCCCCTTTGTGATTATAAGGCTGAGAAGAATTGTTATAGATGTTATGGCAGTATTTGTAATTTCACCATGTTTTGTTACACTACAATTCTCAACAATAAACTTTTATTGTTGAAAAAAAAAAAAGGACAGCCAGTTTACCCATTTCCTCCTATTTTTTCTATATTTGCTCTTTCATATATTTCTTTTAATTTCAAGGATGCAACACATCCCAGGGGGTAAATCCAACACATAAATCTGAATGAAAGAATATGTAAACCCCAACACTTCATATTACTGATATGCCTGCTGTACTGCGTTCCATGTGCCAGTCCCTCTGCTTTCATATGCGATCACAGTTTAGGGCTTAAGCTGAACATAAACTATTTGAATTCCAACCAGTTCCTGGTGAATCGGCTGAGGTTTGCACAATGAGTGGCCCTGTCGGCCTCCTCCCACTCAACATCCCTCGACTGAAAAATTGGAGGATCCAAGCAGAAATTATTTATCCAAAAAGCAGCTACATCCAATCAAATGCAGCTGCTGTTCTAGTATTTTAATAGCTGGCGGTCAAAATACAATATCCGCAGCATGAGATTCATGCATCCTTTCTGTGTAGCATGGGACAAGGAATCTCAAAGCTTAAAGTGTTAGTTCACCTTTACAGAAAAAGAGTAAAGGTGAACTAACACCAGACACCCTCTCCAGTCCCCGCTGTACTTACCTCTGGGGTTGCTGAGCTGTCAGCACCTCTACAGACAGTCCAGCTCTCTGAGAATTTGAAATCCCCATTCTTCTGCCTCTTCTCTGTGAAGCGCATCTGGGATGGACCAGATTGATTCTGATTGACCAGCACAGTAAATCGATCTGGTCTGTGACAAGAGTGCTGCCCAGAGAAAAGCGGGGGATTTCAAATTCCTGGACTGGCTGCGGGGGTGCATACGACTCAGCCACCCCAGAGGCAAGTACAGCAGGGACTAGGGAGGGTGTCTGGTGTTAGTGCACCTTTTTTTATTTCTATAAAGGTGTACAAAGCCGTTAAGGCTAAATTCACACCTATGCAGTTTGCGTTTTGATCCGTTTATGCACTTTTTTTTTATTTTTCTTGTTACTAGGAAGATTTAAAACGCATTACATGCTTTTCTACAGCGTTTCCATTGTGCAAGGTGGGGGGTGACTGGGGCATTAAGAGAAGTCTATCATTAGAGGAGAGCACACTACATTCCCAGCACAGCTAGAGAGCTGCAGTGGCGCAGATGTTTTACATGTCAACCACTCTCTAAAAAGAGATCCACAGCAGACCATTTTCAGAGGGGCACCAAGGGCTACTTTCCATATGAACACAGCCTGAA